>NC_091465.1:2408539-2591488 GCF_027789765.1 Dendropsophus ebraccatus | reverse complement strand
TGTCAGACCTTCCTGTTAGGTCCCTGATCCCACCACTGTACTGCGCTGTGGGAGATGTAGGGATCACACCTGATGGAGCGTGCACTGCTGTACTGCGCTGTGGGAGATGTAGGGATCACACCTGATATGGAGCGCGGTCCCTGAGGCAGCTGGGCACCAGAGGAGAGCTGGGAGGCATCTGATCACCAGCAGACTAGATTGAGTATCAGGACGGGAGGCACAGGGGTATCTGGATGGCAGCAACAGGGGTATCAGAATGGGGGGGGGGGGGGGGCAGGGGTATCAGAATGGTTTCTAAGTCTCACCCTAACAATGGCGGCAACAGGGGTATCAGAATGGGGGCGACAGGCATCTGCTCCTATTAGGTTACTTGTAATGTTATACATATATATATATATATATGCACATATACCCAGTGCCATATAGACAGGTATATAAGGGGCGTTCAGGGGAGCAGTTTATGGCGCTGTCTTATAGAAAAATTCTTTGTGTTGCCCCTAGCAACCGATCAGCTTATAATTCCCACATAGCTCCGGTAAAGTGAAAGCTGAGCTGTGATTGGTTGCTATGGGAAACCCAGTGCCATAACTCTGGGCCGGCATCTGTACGGGAAACGGGCGCCATCGTGCGGTGAGTTACATATACGGTACATGTATGTATCATTATTAGAGTATGGCGGCACAATCCGCTGCAGGCGCACTGCTCCCACTGTCAGAGTCCACAGCGGAAGATGTTACTGAGATACCGGACACAGTCCAGAGATGGCGCCCCCTTCCTGTTACCGAGATACCGGACACAGTTCAGAGATGGCGCCCCCTTCCTGTTACCGAGATACCTGACACAGTCCGGAGATGGCGCCCCCTTCCTGTTACCGAGATACCTGACACAGTCCGGAGATGGCGCCCCCTTCCTGTTACCGAGATACCTGACACGGTCCGGAGAGATGTCGCCCCCTTCCTGTTACCGAGATACCGGACACAGTTCAGAGATGGCGCCCCCTTCCTGTTACCGAGATACCGGACACAGTTCAGAGCTGGCGCCCCCTTCCTGTTACCGAGATACGTGACACAGTCCGGAGAGATGGCGCCCCCTTCCTGTTACCGAGATACCTGACACAGTCCGGAGATGGCGCCCCCTTCCTGTTACCGAGATACCTGACACAGTCCGGAGATGGCGCCCCCTTCCTGTTACCGAGATACCTGACACGGTCCGGAGAGATGTCGCCCCCTTCCTGTTACCGAGATACCGGACACAGTTCAGAGATGGCGCCCCCTTCCTGTTACCGAGATACCTGACACAGTCCGGAGATGGCGCCCCCTTCCTGTTACCGAGATACCTGACACGGTCCGGAGAGATGTCGCCCCCTTCCTGTTACCGAGATACCGGACACAGTTCAGAGATGGCGCCCCCTTCCTGTTACCGAGATACCGGACACAGTTCAGAGCTGGCGCCCCCTTCCTGTTACCGAGATACGTGACACAGTCCGGAGAGATGGCGCCCCCTTCCTGTTACCGAGATACCGGACACAGTCCGGAGATGGCGCCCCCTTCCTGTTACCGAGATACCTGACACAGTCCGGAGATGGCGCCCCCCTTCCTGTTACCGAGATACCTGACACGGTCCGGAGAGATGTCGCCCCCTTCCTGTTACCGAGATACCGGACACAGTTCAGAGATGGCGCCCCCTTCCTGTTACCGAGATACCGGACACAGTTCAGAGCTGGCGCCCCCTTCCTGTTACCGAGATACCGGACACAGTCCAGAGATGGCGCCCCCTTCCTGTTACCGAGATACGTGACACAGTCCGGAGAGATGGCGCCCCCTTCCTGTTACCGAGATACCTGACACAGTCCGGAGATGGCGCCCCCTTCCTGTTACCGAGATACCTGACACAGTCCGGAGATGGCGCCCCCTTCCTGTTACCGAGATACCTGACACAGTCCGGAGATGTTGCCCCCTTCCTGTTACCGAGATACGTGACACAGTCCGGAGACGGCGCCCCCTTCCTGTTACCGAGATATGTGACACAGTCCGGAGACGGCGCCCCCTTCCTGTTACCGAGATATGTGACACAGTCCGGAGATGGTGCCCCCTTCCTGTTACCGAGATACCTGACACAGTTCAGAGATGGCGCCCCCTTCCTGTTACCGAGATACCGGACACAGTCCGGAGATGGCGCCCCCTTCCTGTTACCGAGATACCGGATCCAGTTCAGAGATGGCGCCCCCTTCCTGTTACCGAGATACCTGACACAGTCCGGAGAGATGGCGCCCCCTTCCTGTTACCGAGATACCTGACACAGTCCGGAGATGGCGCCCCCTTCCTGTTACCGAGATACCTGACACAGTCCGGAGATGGCGCCCCCTTCCTGTTACCGAGATACCTGACACAGTCCGGAGAGATGGCGCCCCCTTCCTGTTACCGAGATACCTGACACAGTTCAGAGATGGCGCCCCCTTCCTGTTACCGAGATACCGGACACAGTTCAGAGATGGCGCCCCCTTCCTGTTACCGAGATACCTGACACAGTCCGGAGATGGCGCCCCCTTCCTGTTACCGAGATATGTGACACAGTCCGGAGATGGCGCCCCCTTCCTGTTACCGAGATACCGGACACAGTTCAGAGATGGCGCCCCCTTCCTGTTACCGAGATACCTGACACAGTCCGGAGATGGCGCCCCCTTCCTGTTACCGAGATACCGGACACAGTTCAGAGATATGTGACACAGTCTAGAGATGGCGCCCCCTTCCTGTTACCGAGATACCTGACACAGTCCGGAGATGGCGCCCCCTTCCTGTTACCGAGATACGTGACACAGTCCGGAGATGGCGCCCCCTTCCTGTTAGCGAGATACCTGACACAGTCCGGAGATGGCGCCCCCTTCCTGTTACCGAGATACCTGACACAGTCCGGAGATGGCGCCCCCTTCCTGTTACCGAGATATGTGACACAGTCCGGAGATGGCGCCCCCTTCCTGTTACCGAGATATGTGACACAGTCCGGAGATGGCGCCCCCTTCCTGTTACCGAGATATGTGACACAGTCCGGAGATGGCGCCCCCTTCCTGTTACCGAGATATGTGACACAGTCCGGAGATGGCGCCCCCTTCCGGTTACCGAGATACTGGATCCAGTTCAGAGATGGCGCCCCCTTCCTGTTACCGAGATATGTGACACAGTCCGGAGATGGCGCCCCCTTCCTGTTACCGAGATACCTGACACAGTCCGGAGATGGCGCCCCCTTCCTGTTACCGAGATACCTGACACAGTCCAGAGATGGCGCCCAGTGGCGGATTAAATGTACCCTGGGCCCCGGGCTGTTGGCCCCCCCCCCCCAAGGTCACAGCTGAACAGAGGTTGTCAGGAGAGGAGGGGGCTGATCCTATAGTAGAGGACACAGCAACACAGAGGATGTTAGGGGAGGAGGGTGCTGATCTTATAGCGGAGGTCACAGCAGCGAAGAGGATGTCAGGAGAGGAGGGTGCTGATCTTATAGGAGAGGTCCGTGCAGCACAGAGGATGTCAGGAGAGGAGGGTGCTGATCTATAGGAGAGGTCCGAGCAACACAGAGGATGTCAGGAGAGGAGGGTTCTGTTCTTACAGCTGAGGTCGCAGGGTCCCAGCAGCACAGAGGATGTCAGGAGAGGAGGGTGCTGATCTATAGGGAAGGTCACAGCAGCACAGAGGATGTCAGCTGGCCCCCTCTTCCCCCCTTATAGATGGTCCCCCTCTTCCCTCTTTCCCCCTTATAGATGGTCCCCCTCTTCCCCCCTTATAGATGGTCCCCCTCTCCCCCCTCCCTTATAGATGGTCCCCCTATGCCCCCCCTTATAGATGGTCCCCCTATGCCCCCCCTTATAGATGGTCCCCCTCTGCCCCCCTTATAGATGGTCCCCCTCTCCCCCCTCCCTTATAGATGGTCCCCCTATGCCCCCCCTTATAGATGGTCCCCCTCTGCCCGCATCAGAGAAGTCACAGCCACAGGTACACGGGGAGCTCTCTGATGCGTGTGCTGCCGGGGATAGGACGGGACACCCCCGGCAGCCGCACATCAGCCGGGGGACAGTACAGTGGCGGATTATAATGTGGGCGGCATGGCGTGGGCCCCCTCGGGCCCCGGGCGGCCGCCCAAATTATAATTCGCCACTTATGCCGCCCCCTTTCTGTTACTGAGATACGTGACACAGTTCGGAGATGGCGCCCCCTTCCTGTTACTGAGATACGCGACACATTTCACATTCATTTACTCGGACACTCTAGGCCACGCCTCATTAACGTGGACACACTAGGCCATGCCCCATTGATTTGGACACTCTAGGCCACGCCTCATTGACTCGCCTGCTGCAGGTTAAAAGATAATTTTTTACCCTAACCAAGGCACCAGGCGCATTTTAAAAGACAATCGGGAAATCGGTACTAACGGTTTGGGGGAAAGGACGGGGGGGGTTGGTGGATACAGTATCACTTCAATACATCTGCACGCGCTCACCCAACAGCCGAGCGTGCATGGATTCTCATTGAGGAGAAGGGAGAACACCGCTGCCAGACACCAGTAGCAGTTGTCATAACAAGACTGATCCTTCTCTCCCCATCAGCTGTGGGAATGGTCAGGAAGATGGTTGGACACATCTCATGCGTATAGACCGCTCTAAAGCGGAGCTGGCATGGATCCAAAGAGTTGCAGTATATGGAATGGCTGGAAGTCCCATAGACTTGCAATGCAATCCACTTTCAACGCAAGTCTATGGGTCTTCCTACACAGAGCTGCCGCGTGAACGGGGATCCTACCGCCACATCCCTTTAGCCGAGATCCTGGACAGAACAATGTCTAGAAGTAGCTCCATGAGTGAGGGAGTAAGATACATGATTATAGACTATGGAGGCTGACTGGTTAGCGCAGGAGCTGCCTGAGTTGGTGCAGGAGCTGCCTGGGTTGGCGCAGGAGCTGCCTTGGTTGGCGCAGGAGCTGCCTGGGTTGGCGCAGGAGCTGCCTGGGTTGGCGCAGGAGCTGCCTGGGTTGGCGCAGGAGCTCCCTGGGTTGGCGCAGGAGCTGCCTGGGTTGACGCAGGAGCTGTCTGGGGTGGCGCAGGAGCTGCCTGGGTTGACGCAGGAGCTGTCTGGGGTGGCGCAGGAGCTGCCTGGGTTGGCGCAGGAGATGCCTGGGTTGGCGCAGGAGATGCCTCGGTTGGCGCAGGAGATGCCTGGGTTGGCGCAGGAGCTGCCTCGGTTGACGCAGGAGCTGTCTGGGGTGGTGCAGGAGCTGCCTGGGTTGGCGCAGGAGCTGCCTGGGTTGGCGCAGGAGCTGTCTGGGTTGGCGCAGGAGCTGCCTGGGTTGACGCAGGAGCTGTCTGGGGTGGTGCAGGAGCTGCCTGGGTTGGCGCAGGAGCTGCCTGGGTTGGCGCAGGAGATGCCTCGGTTGGCGCAGTAGATGCCTGGGTTGGCGCAGGAGCTGTCTGGGTTGGCGCAGGAGCTGCCTCGGTTGGCGCAGGAGCTGCCTCGGTTGGCATTGACACCATAAAGTCAACACAAAAATATTTGCAAAGGTTTTTTTTCTGTGCAATACAAAGTTGTAAAATTTCCTTTTAAGTGAAATTCCTTCGAGAAGCCTGAATCGTGTGACGTCTCTGATGGTTCCTCGCTGCCCGTCCCCAGCACCAGCGGGCTGCATTAATCATGATGAGTGCTTCCATGCGAGCCCGGGCAGAAAGAAGAGAAAGGAGCTTGAGTTTCCCGCTGACGTCACCAGGACTATAAAGTGAATAGAGGTTTTGTGTAATGATCGCACAATGAGGAGCGGCTCAGGTTCACACTGTGTTTGCCGTTCCCTGGAGAAGTGAAGAACTTTTATTTACGAGCTGCTAAACGGCGAGATGCTGCCGCAAAGGAAGAAGAAACCGAAAAGTGAAGGGACTTCTGGGAGATGTGGTGCACACTATGGAAAAGCTTCCTATCCTGCAACTCGTTTCCATAAAATATCCGGCTGTAGACCCCATGAGGGGAGGAAGATGGCCAACTATGAGGGGACCTCCTCCAACCCGACTCTAAGGGGTCCATCAGGGACAGGGAGGACCCCCAAGAGGAATGCTGTGACCCAAGGACAGTTCTTACCTCCCATCCTGTCACTGAGGACAGACAGCTGCTTATCCAGGTCATCCGCTCTTGTATTGGATGATGCCATATCTAAAGGAGCTGTGGATGGAGACGGCTGGAGGTCAGGAACATCTTCAAGGAACCCAGGGAAAGAAAACCTAGAACTGTCAGGTCAAGGTGAGGCGCTGACTCCACTCTCCTCTCCAGGTTGTGTTGTTAGTCTGACCCCCGATCAGTGGGAACACCAAGGTCTTGATGACTTGTGTAGACCACCGGTGAAAAAGGCTGAGACCCCCGACCTCTATGGATCATGTCTCCTGGCCCTTGCTTCCAGAAGCCGTGGTGGAAAAGACTCCAAAGCCCAACAGGTGCCCGACAACCTGAGGAGGATGGTTGGCAAGTCACCGAGATGGAGCAGGACCACCAGGAGGGGTCTCTCAGCCTGGAGGGGCTCTGAGGAACTTACCGGAGGCAAGAAAGGTGGAGAGAAGCGCTCTTCTGGAGACTCGGCCTTTGGGACTGACACCTGGAGCGAAAACGCAGAGGTGGACATAGAGCTGGGGTTGGAGATGAGTGCGGTTGAGATGGACTACTACACCCAGCAGAGGATCATGAACTGGATCTTACAAGTCAACGCTGCCTTATTCTCTCCTCAGCCCTCCGAGAACCTGAAATGTTCCCTCACCGAGCAGGACACCTCCATTAAGATTGTGTATGTTGGAGACTGATGGGTAATCATCGCTCCATGGGCTGCCGTCGAGACCTGCTGAGAGTTGTACTTCCCTTATTCTGGAGTGTCACAGAGTGGAGATGGTGTAAGATGGTGGACTAAACATGTGACTTATGTGACCCCCAAATTCCACCATCATACTAGTGATTGTCTCTTCCCATGGATTTGTTCTTCTGTAAATAACATGGCCTTGTATATATTGTGGTCATATGTCTGTATATATATAGGGGGGTGTATATACTGTATCCTGTAAGGGTAGATTAGGCTGCTGGAGATTAGGCCACTCCAGGACCATAAAATACTTCTTATGGAGTTGCTTCTTAGTTGTCCCGGCTGGGGGTTTCCTCCTTAGTTGTCCCGGCTGGGGGTTTCCTCCTTAGTTGTCCCGGCTGGGGGTTTCCTTCTTAGTTGTCCCGGCTGTGGGTTTCCTCCTTAGTTGTCCCATCTGTGTGTTTCCTCCTTAGTTGTCCCGGCTGTGTGTCTCCTCCTTAGTTGTCCCGGTTGTGGGTCTCCTCCTTAGTTGTCCCGGCTGTGGGTTTACTCCTTAGTTGTCCCGGCTGGGGGTCTCCTCCTTAGTTGTCCCGGCTGTGGGTTTACTCCTTAGTTGTCCCGGCTGTGTGTTCCCTCCTTAGTTGTCCCGGCTGTGTGTTCCCTCCTTAGTTGTCCCGGCTGTGTGTCTCCTCCTTTGTTGTCCCGGCTGTGTGTTTCGGGTCATTGTCAGTCAGAAGACCCAGACCTGTAGCCCATCCCAGCCTTGTGCAGGTCTACAGTGTTGTCCCTGGTGTCCTTAGACAGCTCTTTGGTCTTGGCCATGGTGGAGAGACTGGAGTGGGATGAGTGTGAGGACAGGTGATTATTATACAGGTAACAAGATGACACAGATGCAGGTAATCCAGGTAATGAG
This sequence comes from Dendropsophus ebraccatus, assembly GCF_027789765.1. Classification (NCBI taxonomy): domain Eukaryota; kingdom Metazoa; phylum Chordata; class Amphibia; order Anura; family Hylidae; genus Dendropsophus; species Dendropsophus ebraccatus. Next base: position 2,583,765 of record NC_091465.1, on the reverse strand, counting down.
GGCGAGGGAGGAGGAGCTTCTTATAGAGAAATAACAGCTCTGTGAGCGGCAGAATTCCTGCTGGTTGGTCGGTGACCAAATCCTTATTTCATGTAATAAAATGGTGAATAATTCACTATAAATCCTAGAATGTGATTATCTGGAAAGTTCTATAATCTGTGCCTCACAGGTGACGTTATCCCCAGTGGCGTAGCTACAATGAAGGCAGGGAAGGCGACTGCTATGGGGCCCCTGCAGAAAGGGGGCCCGAGGAAGCCTGCCCTGCCTTCATGGTAGGTACCCCGCTCCCCCAGGGGTCCAGAGAGGAAGAGGGACCCCCACTGCACTGTTCAGCCCCCTCACTGTAGTGCCGGGTGAGCGGGCTGAACAGAGGAGCAGGACCTGCCAGACGGCACAGGAGAGGGATGAAGGACCTTTGGGTCACATGACCCAAAAGTCCTGAATACTTCTATGTGAAGATCAGCCCGGACTACAGGAGGAGGAGGGGGAAGCCTGGGAGCTGTAGGTGCTGTGTACGTGTGTCAGTGAGTGTATATATGTATCTGTGTGTGTCAGTGAGTGTATATATATGTATCTGTGTATGTGTGTCAGTGAGTGTATATATGTATCTGTGTGTGTCAGTGTGTGTATATATGTATCTGTGTGTGTCAGTGTGTGTATATATGTATCTGTGTGTGTCAGTGAGTGTATATATGTATCTGTGTGTCAGTGTGTGTATATATGTATCTGTGTCAGTGTGTGTGTATATATATATATATATATATATATATATATATATATATCTGTGTATATATTTATATGTCAGTGTGTGTATATATGTATCTGTGTGTGTCAGTGTGTGTATATATGTATCTGTGTGTGTCAGTGAGTGTATATATGTATCTGTGTGTCAGTGTGTGTATATATGTATCTGTGTCAGTGTGTGTATATATATATATATATATATATATATATATCTGTGTATATATTTATATGTCAGTGTGTGTATATATGTATCTGTGTATATATTTATATGTCAGTGAGTGTATATATGTATCTGTGTATGTGTGTCAGTGAGTGTATATATGTATCTGTGTATATATTTATATGTCAGTGTGTGTATATATGTATCTGTGTATATATTTATATGTCAGTGAGTGTATATATGTATCTGTGTATGTGTGTCAGTGAGTGTATATATGTATCTGTGTATATATTTATATGTCAGTGAGTGTATATATGTATCTGTGTATGTGTGTCAGTGAGTGTATATATGTATCTGTGTATATATTTATATGTCAGTGTGTGTATATATGTATCTGTGTATATATTTATATGTCAATATGTGTATGTATCTGTGGCTATATATATGTGTGTGTATGTCAGCAGTGTCCGTAGCACTGGTGTATATATGTGTGTTTGTGTATGTCAGTAGTGTCTCAAGTGATTGACAGGTTTGCTCCCAAAGATGTTCTGCAGCAGCTTCTATTAATGTTGGGCTCTAATAAAAGAACCCACCACTAATATCTGCTGCATTTTCTTTTATTTCTGGTTGAGTATTTCTTATTACACTGAGATGATTTCCCTGTGTACAGTCTATTCATGGTGTATACATCAGCACTAGTGTAATCACAGCGTATATATGTGTGTATGTCAGTGGCGGATCTGTATATATGTTAATGGTGCCTCTGTGTGTGTATATGTGCGTCATTGTCTGTGTTTGGCAGGGCGGGGGGCGTACAGGATTCATGGGGCCCCATAGGTATACAGCAGTGTATTATATACTTATTATCCTCCTGTATGAGTGTGTATATATCCCCATTCTGTGTAGGTATACAGCAGTGTATTATATACTTATTATCCTCCTGTATGAGTGTGTATATATCTCTCCATTCTGTGTAGGTATACAGCGGTGTATTATATACTTATTATCCTCCTGTATGAGTGTATATATCTCTTAAGGCCGGGCAGCCATGTTACAGGTGAGTGATAGATATTATATCGGTCACGTTTCACCTTCAGTTCGCAGTTTCTCGTGTTTGGAGAAGAAGTTTCCCACAATTATCAGATATTTCTGTGAAATAAAATAACTTTATTGATCTTTGAGCCTAAACAATGTGACATAGAAAACAAAAGGACGGGATTGATGAAGGAAAAACGGGATCTGACGCGGCGGACGATTCTAACAATATAAAGTGATTCAGTGACGTCATCGCCCTCTAGTGTACAAAGCGAGAATAGCAGCACTCCGACCTTATCTACAGCAAATACTATGGGGGACATCATCATTAGTGGGGGGCTATGTGTCCAGTGTGGGGGACAGTGTCTGCACCATCATTAGTGGGGGGCTATGTGTCCAGTGTGGGGGACAGTGTCTGCACCATCATTAGTGGGGGGCTATGTGTCCAGTGTGGGGGGACAGTGTCTGCACCATCATTAGTGGGGGGCTATGTGTCCAGTGTGGGGGGACAGTGTCTGCACCATCATTAGTGGGGGGCTATGTGTCCAGTGTGGGGGGACAGTGTCTGCACCCTCATTAGTGGGGGGAGGGGGGGCTACGCTACGGCCGCTGATTGGCAAAGCTGCCTCGAGACATCACGTCTCATGCGGCAGCTCTGACCAGGAAGTGGCGTCAGGACAGGAGTACCGGGCGGCGCGATCCGAACACCGGCACTGGAACGGGGGAGGTAAGTGACCTCCGGCTTTAATTTCCACCCCCTCCCCCGTGATCCTCAAAAATACCCCCCGGCCCGGAGTACCCCTTTAAAGGGGTCATCCAGAATTTTTACCTTTGACAACCCCTTTAAGTGTTTCCATTCGACAGTGAGATACGGACACGGATTATACAGACATTGTATGGCGCTTTATTGTACAACACTTAAAGGGGTTCCCAGGATGGAAACTCCCGGACGAGGGGCGTATACAGCACAGTATGGAGATCGTTTTAATCCCTGAAAATCCCTTAAAGCACAAATAGAAGTATCGGGGCCGCTCTTCCTCTCCAGACCTGACCCCGGTGTATATCGCCATACAGCATCTTCAAACTGTGCCGCTACCCACCGCGTCCCAGTGATAAATCTTATAGAACAGTCTGGAGATTATATATATATATATATACACACACACATACAGCTACATTACTATGGTTACACCCTGAATACCTCCTGGATGAGGAGTGCGATATCTTTTCCCCACAGACAGAGGGCGACACAGTACAGGGCAGATACCAGAGTGCGGGGCAGATATCACAGTGCGGGGCAAATACCGCAGTACAGGAGAGATACCAGAGTGCAGGGCAGATATCACAGTGCGGGGCAGATACCAGAGTACAGGGCAGATATCACAGTGCGGGGCAGATATCGCAGTACAGGAGAGATACCAGAGTGCAGGGCAGATATCACAGTGCGGGGCAGATACCAGAGTACAGGGCAGATATCACAGTGCGGGGCAGATATCACAGTGCGGGGCAGATATCACAGTGCGGGGCAGATACCACTGGCCAGGGCAGATATCACAGTACAGGAGAGATACCAGAGTGCGGGGCAGATACCACGGACACCATCCTCCGCTGGTGACCGCCACTCTACGCTTTCTTGCATTTGTGCACATAATAACCAGTGACGTATCCGATGATGAAGATGATCCAGAAGAGGGCGAGTCCGGCCACCACCTTCATAGCGATCCCGATCCTCCCGGTGCACAGGAGCACGTGGACTCTGGGGAAACAAACGATATTAAAGGATATTATATACAGCAATGGCGTTATAAGACCCAAGGGGGTGGTTAGTGGTGTGTAGTCCCTGGGGGCAGATACTGATGTGTATTTGTATATACGCTCTTATGTATTGCACAGTGGAAGCTAACAAAGGGTTACTGTTTTATGTGTACCATGTTCTTTTGCTGACCTATAGGAGATGCTCTTCTAGCCTATCACTCTTCTTCTTTCTCTTGCACACATTCCACCATTGGTGGGAGGAGGAGTAGCATCAGTTCTACTCAGATTCTCGTGGGAGAAGGTCACAGAGAGCAGACATCCTTGCTGTAGCCAAGCCAGGGCCTGACTCTGCCAGGACCCTTGTCCGGGACAAGTCAGTTCAGACAGTGTGTTTAGAGAGTCAATTCGAAGATACATGTGTATGCAGATGCAACTAGAGACACTCCACTCTTTTAGTATTCCTACTATACCTACCATGCAGTGCTAGACACTACAGAGGGAGAAGAATCTGGGAACATCCTAGCCCATGCCGTGAACCAGTCTAACAAGTGCAGGGCAGTATCCTGATATACAAGTGGAACTAGCCTGGATAGGACAAAGCTACCAGAGGGTCTATGTATCCTATATTGCAGTGCAGATAACTGGGACACCCCCGGGAGCTTAGCTTCACCCAGGTAACTACGGCTGGGGCTTGTATCACCCTATTAGGACGAGTCCCTCGACACTGTAGGCTACTCTACTTTTTTTTTTTTTTTTTACTCCACAAGCACCACTACAACTACCTCTACTCTACTCCTTCAAGCACCTCCTCAGCACAAGTCAGTTCAAGCACTGAAGTCTGTGTAAAGATTTATTGATTTGCTGCAAAACTGTGTAGTATTATCCAGAGATTCTAAAGTAAAGCTGTTATATTTTTATATCACTGGGACTCAGTCATCCTTCCTCTGCACCAGCACCTATACACACAGCACCGCACACCTTGGGTTATTTTTACCCTTTCTGTGGGTGGTGGTACCAATAGTCCGGATGGGTCAGTTGCCACTCAGGACTACCATGACAAGAGCCAGAGGCACCCATCACAGCCCGGCAGGTTACCGACTATTGTGTACAGCCAGCCATACATCAAGCAGGTACCAAGACTATATCTGTGTGCTGGACTAGCACTGGCCTCACGACACTACCAGCACTGGCGAGTACTAAAGTACTAAGTACTAAGTACTGTAGACCCCCGGATAGTGACGTGTAAACCCCGGGGGCAGGATAGTGATGTGTAGACCCCGGGGGGCGGATAGTGACGTGTAGACCCCAGGGGGAGGATAGTGATGTGTAGACCCCGGGGGCTGGATAGTGATGTGTAGACCCCGGGGGCTGGATAGTGATGTGTAGTCCCCGGGGGCCGGATAGTGACGTGTAGACCCCAGGGGGAGGATAGTGACGTGTAGACCCCAGGAGACGGATAGTGATGTGTAGTCCCCGGGGGCCGGAGGGTGATGTGTAGTCCCCGGGGGGTGGATAGTGATGTGTAGTCCCCGGGGGCCGGAGGGTGATGTGTAGTCCCCGGGGGCCGGATAGTGATGTGTAGTCGCCGGGGGGCCGGATCGTGATGTGTAGTCCCTGGGGGGCCGGATCGTGATGTGTAGTCCCTGGGGGACGGATAGTGACGTGTAGAACTCAGGGAGGAAGGCTAGCCTGTCTGCTCGGATCCCACAAAGAGCTGTTGTAAAGCAAACTGCTAAAAAACATTCCTGATGTCTATGATACAAAGCAGTCAGAGCCCATGTGACCCCCCCCCCTATAGTGTCCACAATAGGCCTGGAGCATGGAGAGGTGGAGGAAGGGGCCTAATCTGATGGGTCACATTCCCAGGGGTGCATCACTTACCTAGGGGAGAGACAAGATGGCGGCGGGGGCAGTGTGATGGGCCATTCTGTGCTGGAGACCTTGGGTCCTGGAATCATGTGGAGGTTACGGTGACCCCGACCACCTACCTGACCACTATACACACCAAGCCCCCCCTTATGGCAGCTGATTATGCCCCGGGGGCCGCACTGCAGACATTGGTCAGGAATGGGGGACACGGCAAGGAGATCAAGAGACTCGTCGTCCAGATTAATGATGTCACCTGATCTCACCTCCTCCAGGTCGATACTTCTACGTTGGACGTGTTCACACTGACTTCATCTTGGTTTCTCTCATTCCACCGACTGTATTGGACGTCAGGAGTCTCCTGTGGCTGCATCTCCGAAACTGCAGCTGTAAGAGAAGATGGCGGCTATAGTGATGTCATACAGTGAGGGGTAAATAAAGATGGCGGCTATAGTGATGTCATACAGTGCGGTGTGATAGAAGATGGCGGCTATAGTGATGTCATACACTGAGGTGAGATAGAAGATGGCGGCTATAGTGATGTCATACACTGCGGTGAGATAGAAGATGGCGGCTATAGTGATGTCATACACTGCAGTGAGATAGAAGATGGCGGCTATAGTGATGTCATACACTGCAGTGAGATAGAAGATGGCGGCTATAGTGATGTCATACACTGCAGTGAGATAGAAGATGGAGGCTATAGTGATGTCATACACTGCGGTGAGATAGAAAATGGCGGCTATAGTGATGTCATACACTGAGGGGTAAGAGAAGATGGCGGCTATAGTGATGTCATACACTGCGGTGTGATAGAAGATGGCGGCTATAGTGATGTCATACACTGAGGTGAGATAGAAGATGGCGGCTATAGTGATGTCATACACTGAGGGGTAAGAGAAGATGGCGGCTATAGTGATGTCATACACTGAGGTGAGATAGAAGATGGCGGCTATAGTGATGTCATACACTGAGGGGTAAGAGAAGATGGCGGCTATAGTGATGTCATACACTGCGGTGTGATAGAAGATGGCGGCTATAGTGATGTCATACACTGAGGTGAGATAGAAGATGGCGGCTATAGTGATGTCATACACTGAGGGGTAAGAGAAGATGGCGGCTATAGTGATGTCATACACTGAGGGGTAAGAAAAGATGGCGGCTATAGTGATGTCATACACTGCGGTGAGATAGAAGATGGCGGCTATAGTGATGTCATACACTGAGGTGAGATAGAAGATGGCGGCTATAGTGATGTCATACACTGAGGTGAGATAGAAGATGGCGGTTATAGTGATGTCATACACTGAGGGGTAAGAGAAGATGGCGGCTATAGTGATGTCATACACTGCGGTGTGATAGAAGATGGCGGCTATAGTGATGTCATACACTGCGGTGTGATAGAAGATGGCGGCTATAGTGATGTCATACACTGCGGTGTGATAGAAGATGGTGGCTATAGTGATGTCATACACTGAGGGGTAAGAAAAGATGGCGGCTATAGTGATGTCATACACTGAGGGGTAAGGTAAGATGGCGGCTATAGTGATGTCATACACTAAGGGGTAAGAGAAGATGGCGGCTATAGTGATGTCATACACTGAGGGGTAAGGTAAGATGGCGGCTATAGTGATGTCATACACTGCAGTGAGATAGAAGATGGCGGCTATAGTGATGTCATACACTGAGGGGTAAGAGAAGATGCGGCTATAGTGATGTCATACACTGAGGGGTAAGAGAAGATGCGGCTATAGTGATGTCATACAGGGTAGTAATGTAGCGCGGTATATAGTGACACGTATGGCGGATTTCCTCGCGCTCCATATTGTTTCTCCTCCGCTCATTATATCCTGTATAGCTGGAACGTCGCTCCTTATAGACAAAACCGCAAACACAGGAGGCCAAGCATGGGGGTCCGACTCGCGGCCGATCACTGCGGTGCTAATGGCCGATCACAGTGGCTGTTGTGGCCGATTAATGCGGCTGTTGTGGCCAATGACTGCGGCTCTAATGGCCAATCACTGCGGCTCTAATGGCCGATCACAGTGGCTGTTGTGGCCGATTACTGCGGCTCACAGAATACATTGTTTTTGCAGCTGACCATTATCTTACGTGTGTGCAGAACCCTGGTGACGGCCGGTCCGGACCCTGCACTATGACGTTGTGTATCCATATGTTGGTGCTATCTGGCATCCAGGCCAGGATCCCCCATAGGAGCAGTGCGGATCCCCCATAGGAGCAGTGCGGATCCCCCATAGGAGCAGTGCGGATCCCCCATAGGAGCAGTGCAGATACCCCATAGGAGCAGTGCGGATCCCCCATAGGAGCAGTGCGGATCCCCCATAGGAGCAATGCGGATCCCCCATAGGAGCAGTGCGGATCCCCCATAAGAGCAGTGCGGATCCCCCATGGGAGCAGTGCGGATCCCCCATGGGAGCAGTGCGGATCCCCCATGGGAGCAGTGCGGATCCCCCATGGGAGCAGTGCGGATCCCCCATGGGAGAAGTGCAGGTACCCCATAGGAGCAGTGCGGATCCCCCATAGGAGCAGTGCGGATCCCCCATAGGAGCAGTGCGGATCCCCCATAGGAGCAGTGTGAAAACCCCATAGGAGAAGTGCAGATACCCCATAGGAGAAGTGCAGATACCCCTTAGGAGCAGTGCAGATACCCCATAGGAGCAGTGCTAATACCCCATAGGAGAAGTGCAGGTACCCCATAGGAGCAGTACGGATCCCCCATAGGAGCAGTGCGAAAACCCCATAGGAGAAGTGCAGATACCCCATAGGAGCAGTGCAGATACCCCATAGGAGAAGTGCAGATACCCCATAGGAGCAGTGCAGATACCCCATAGGAGCAGTGCGGATACCCCATAGGAGAAGTGCAGATACCCCATAGGAGCAGTGCAGATACCCCATAGGAGCAGTACGGATCTCCCATAGGAGCAGTGCAGATACCCCATAGGAGCAGAGCAGATACTCCATAGGAGCAGAGCAGATACCCCATAGGAGCAGTGCGGATACCCCATAGGAGAAGTGCAGATACCCCATAGGAGCAGAGCAGATACCCCATAGGAGCAGTACGGATCTCCCATAGGAGCAGTGCAGATACCCCATAGGAGCAGAGCAGATACTCCATAGGAGCAGAGCAGATACCCCATAGGAGCAGTGCGGATCCGCCATGGGAGCAGTGCAGATACCCCATAGGAGCAGTGCGGATCCCCCATAAGAGAAGTGCGGATCTCCCATAGGAGCAGTGCAGATACCCCATAGGAGCAGTGCGGATCCCCCATAAGAGCAGTGCGGATCCTCCATAGGAGCAGTACGGATACCCCATAGGAGCAGTGCGGATCCCCCATAGGAGCTTGTGCGGATCCCCCATAGGAGCTTGTGTGGATACCCCATAGGAGCAGTGCGGATCCACCATAGGAGAAGTGCAGGTACCCCATAGGAGCAGTGCAGATACCCCATAGGAGCAGTGCAGATACCCCATAAGAGCAGTGCGGATTCCCCATAGGAGCAGAGCAGATACCCAATAGGAGCAGTGCGGATCCCCCATAAGAGCAGTGCGGATCCCCCATAGGAGAAGTGCAGGTACCCCATAGGAGCAGAACGGATCCCCCATAGGAGCAGTGCAGATACCCCAAAGGAGCAGTGCAGATACCCCATAGGAGCAGTACGGATCCCCCATAGGAGAAGTGCAGATACCCAATAGGAGCAGTGCGGATCCCCCATAAGAGCAGTGAGGATCTACCATAGGAGCAGTGCGGATCCACCATAGGAGAAGTGCAGGTACCCCATAGGAGCAGTACGGATCCCCCATGGGAGCAGTGCGGATCCCCCATAGGAGCAGTGCGGATCCACCATAGGAGAAGTCCAGGTACCCCATAGGAGCAGTACGGATCCCCCATAGGAGCAGTACGGATCCCCCATAGGAGCAGTGTGGATACCCCATAGATGTTGGACCAACCTCACATGTGCACCACAGAATGTACTGATGAGGCCCTTCTTGTGAGGGTAAGAGTAAGGGGTCTCATGAGGGTAAGAAAGTATCAGAGCTCAGTCTATTGTTCTCCGCTATCAGCCTCTCTGGCCGGGTATGGACACTGACTGTAGTTTCCTCACAAGTGAAGAAAAACTTTCTTGGTGTTTCAGAATTCAGCGCTCCGTCCTTGTTCCCTGAAGTGATGACTCCCCCACGTCCCTCACCCCTATCTCCCCCATAACAGACCCCCGCTCCTCCTCGCACCACCCCTGTCAGGTATACACAGCCCGGGCTCGGGCTCCATGTATAGTATATACCGTATACTCTCTCTTCTTCCCGTTACACAGAACTTTTTAAGCTCCTTGCACATTAGAGCGAGACGCCTTCCCGGTGACATCTCTTATGTGACATCCAGTACCTCACCTGGGGTGTCTGCGGACAGCGGGGGTCTCAGCGGGCGAGGGCTGCGCCTCCTCTGTAATCTGGGTCACACACTGCGATGTCTGTGACGGCCTCCATGCAGCGCTCAGCTGACCGGCCACAGTTCCTTTCTGGACAGAATCCAAATTCTTCCTTTGAAAAAGTGTGTAAGAGTGTAAGTGTGCAAGCCAATGGGGAAGGAGGGGGTGTGTAAGGATGGGAAGATGCTGGGAGGAGGGGGAGGCCGAGGGGGAGGCTGAGGAGGAGAGGCCGGGGGAAGTTTACTGTGTGCCGAGGGATCATATATTATGTCTTACTTATAAAGCACCAACATATTCCACAGCACCGCACACTCAGCGCCGCCCTGGTGATCCAGGAGGTCGGAGCTCATACAAATACATATAAACAGGAGAAAGAGCAGGAATGTGACTGGAATTCACAGGGCCCCACAGGGACAAGAGAGGGGCCCCACAGCGACAGGAGAGGAGGCCCACAGGGACAGGAGAGGGGCCCCATAGCAACAGGAGAGGAGGCCCACAGGGACAGGAGAGGGGCCCCATAGCAACAGGAGGAGGTCCACAGGGACAGGAGAGGGGCCCCACAGCAACAGGAGAGGAGGCCAACAGCGACAGGAGAGGGGCCCCATAGCAACAGGAGAGGAGGCCCACAGCGACAGGAGAGGGGCCCCATAGCAACAGGAGAGGAGGCCCACAGCGACAGGAGAGGAGCCCCATAGCAACAAGAGAGGAGGCCCACAGGGACAGGAGAGGGGCCCCATAGCAACAGGAAAGGAGGCCCACAGGGACAGGAGGGGGGCCCCATAGCAACAAGAGAGAAAGCCCACAGGGACAGGAGAGGGGCCCCATAGCAACAGGAAAGGAGGCCCACAGGGACAGGAGGGGGGTCCCATAGCAACAGGCCCAAAGAGACAGGAGAGGGGCCCCATAGCAACAGGAGAGGAGGCCCACAGCGACAGGAGAGGAGGCCCATAGCAACAAGAGAGGAGGCCCACAGGGACAGGAGAGGGGCCCCATAGCAACAAGAGAGGAGGCCCACAGGGACAGGAGAGGGGCCCCATAGCAACAAGAGAGGAGGCCCACAGGGACAGGAGAGGGGCCCCATAGCAACAAGAGAGGAGGCCCACAGGGACAGGAGAGGGGCCCCATAGCAACAGGAGGAGGCCCACAGGGACAGGAGAGGGGCCCCATAGCAACAGGAGAGGAGGCCCACAGGGACAGGAGAGGGGCCCCATAGCAACAAGAGAGGAGGCCCACAGCGACAGGAGAGGGGCCCCATAGCAACAAGAGAGGAGGCCCACAGGGACAGGAGAGGGGCCCCATAGCAACAGGAAAGGAGGCCCACAGGGACAGGAGGGGGGCCCCATAGCAACAAGAGAGGAGGCCCACAGGGACAGGAGAGGGGCCCCATAGCAACAAGAGAGGAAGCCCACAGGGACAGGAGAGGGGCCCCATAGAAACAGGAGGAGGCCCACAGGGACAGGAGAGGGGCCCCATAGCAACAGGAGAGGAGGCCCACAGCGACAGGAGAGGGGTCCCATAGCAACAGGAGGAGGCCCACAGGGACAGGAGAGGGGCCCCATAGCAACAAGAGAGAAGGCCCACAGGGACAGGAGAGGGGCCCCATAGCAACAGGAAAGGAGGCCCACAGGGACAGGAGAGGGGGCCCATAGCAACAGGCCCAAAGAGACAGGAGAGAGGCCCCATAGCAACAGGAGAGGAGGCCCACAGCGACAGGAGAGGGGCACTATAGCGACAGAAGAGGGGCCCCATAGCAACAAGAGAGGAGGCCCACAGGGACAGGAGAGGGGCCCCATAGCAACAAGAGAGGAGGCCCACAGCGTCGCAAGATGGGCCCCATAGCGGCCTGTAGAATGATCACTGACCGCATGGATCACATCACTCTGTATCTGAGGACCCACACACATCTACAAAAACTTATCACATAAAAAAAGTACAAACTTCCAGCACCTGTGTGGCCCCTGACCTCTGGGCCCCAGAACAGCTGCTATAGTATAGTATATGAGTCTGAATAAGAGTGACAGGTGCAGCGAGAGAGAGGATCTGGTCATGTGAGGAACACGAAAAACAAATAAAGCTAAAAATACCAAATGCCAAAATAAAAAATAAAGACATGTGCAGCGGGGTCCTGACAGCCACGCGCAGCGGGGTCCTGACAGCCACGCGCAGCGGGGTCCTGACAGCCACGTGCAGCGGGGTCCTGACAGCCACGTGCAGCGGGGTCCTGACAGCCATGTGCAGCGGGGTCCTGACAGCCATGTGCAGCGGGGTCCTGACAGCCATGCGCAGCGGGGTCCTGACAGCCATGCCCAGCAGGGTCCTGACAGCCACGTGCAGCAGGGTCATGACAGCCACGTGCAGCGGGGTCCTGACAGCCACGTGCAGCGGGGTCCTGACAGCCATGCCCAGCAGGGTCCTGACAGCCATGCCCAGCAGGGTCCTGACAGCCACGCCCAGCGGGGTCCTGACAGCCACGCCCAGCGGGGTCCTAACAGCCATGCCCAGCGGGGTCCTGACAGCCATGTGCAGCGGGGTCCTGACAGCCGTTTATCACTTCGCTCACACATCACAAGGACATCAGTCTGGGCAACCGCTCAAAAAAGATTCAGCAGAGTCTTTATGATCAGGAAAAAGTATTATCCGCAAGGAGGTGTAACTCATAGGGGAGGGCAGATAGTGGCGCTGTAGTAGCTGCAGATGTTGATCCCTTCCTTACTATCCCTTCTCTAGACCATCTGATAAGAGAACGTCCAATCCTCGGAGGGAGCAGCATCAGATAGGTGGTCGGTACCTTTTCCTGAGCACCAAGACTGACTGACCGAGGATTCTTTATGGCTCAGTATAATGTATGGGATCCTATCCACATAGTCGTCTACATCTACCACATGTGGGTGCAGCAAGTCGGCTCAGTACACAGCGACAGCAGCCACATCACTCATCTATCATCTGTTCCTGTTCACCTGGGCCACATAAATAGTCCTGATGGATTTGTATAGGTGATCATTGCTTATACGGGAAACAACCACATGCGGGGGACGACCACATAAGGGGACTAACCACACGCGGGGAACGACCACATACGGAGAACAACCAAATACGGGGAACAACCAAATACGGGGAATAACCACATACGGGGAATAACCACATACGGGGACTAATCACATCTGGGGAACAACCACATAAGGGGACTTACCACATAAGGGGAATGACCACATAAGGGGAACGACCACATACGGGGAACAACCAAATACGGGGAATAACCACATACGGGGACTAATCACATCTGGGGAACAACCACTTCCGGGAAACAACCACATACAGGTAACAACCACATAAGGGGAGCAACCACATACGGGGAACGACCACATAAGGGGAATGACCACATAAGGGGAATGACCACATACGGGAAGTAACCACATACAGGAAATAACCACATACAGGGTCCTTTTACTAAGTATAATGATTAAACCCCCCAGTGGCGTCCAGCTTATCCTGTAACTGATGACCTCAGCTCCTCCGCGCCTTCATGTAAGATTAACAGCTTTCAGATGACTGCAGCAATAAGAAGTGTGAGATAAGGCGGAGGATGGCGGTGGCCATGGCTGATAGCGTGCAGCAGAGAGCAAAGCAACACTTCCCAAGACATGCTGCCTGTAAGGCGGGAGCCTTTGTGATACTACAACTCCCAGCGTGTACCGGATAATGTGTGTCTGGATACATTAAGGACCAGACAGCAGATATATGGTCCGTCTTACCCGATGCCGGTCACAGCAGCTTTTCATGGGTTGTCACCATGTTCCTCTATGAAGTAATCCCTGTGTGGTCTCCGGCATGGCGCCAGCTCCTCACACTTATCCCCTCTTACACTTCACTATAATTATAAATTAGACCAAAATTTTAATTTCCACAATTTAAAAAAAATCCCAGCACTGCGGCCACCACATCTGTACAATTGGTGGGGGTCCCAGATGTCGAACTGTTCTTGGGGGTTCCCTAAACCCGGCCTCTCATGGATGGCTTAGAGGGATGTCTTAGGGTGGGTTCACACTGAGGAATAGGCAAGGAATTTGAAGAGGAATCCGCTCTTAATTCCTCCTGTAAAATATGAACAGAGCAAGGTCCTATTGTGTTCAGTGGAATCTCCACTCTGCTGTTCACACTCCAGAATTTTTGAGCCGAATTTTCTTCCGCAGATTTGCTTTCCACCCAAAGGGCTCACACGGAGGCGGGTGGTCCGGAGGTTTCTCCACTTTCTCTGTGCCGTAATTAAGTGCTCCTCCCACACTGTAATTAACCGTTTATTAATCTTTGGCAATAAGAGATAAAATGATCAGAAATTTCCCCAACGATCTGAAGAACATAAAAGGAGCAAAGATCCCAATTATACCTGATTATACAGCAAATAAATTATAGGAGCCCTTTATTCCGGATTAAGAAAAGGACGAGATGATAAAAATCTAAAGGGACAACAGTGAGCAGGATCCACAAGGCTCATCCTGTCCTGGATTAGAGAAACATGGAAGCTTTCCTCCACAAACAGCACCACCCCCATCCATGGGTTGTGTCTGGTACTGCAGCTCATATCTGATGTGAATGGGGTTAAACTGTAATACCACATACAACCTGTGGACAGGGGTGGAGCTGGTTCACACAAGCAGAGAGAGTCTGGGAGTCAAGCCACCCTCTGTCCTGCAGGGGATGGGGAGGAGCGGCTCTTCTGTCCTGCAAGGGATGGGGAGGAGGTAAGGAGCGGCTCTTCTGTCCCGCAGGGGGTGGGGAGGAGGTAAGGAGCGGCTCTTCTGTCCTGCAGGGGATGGGGAGGAGGTGAGGAGCGGCTCTTCTGTCCCGCAGGGGGTGGGGAGGAGGTAAGGAGCGGCTCTTCTGTCCTGCAGGGGGTGGGGAGGAGGTAAGGAGCGGCTCTTCTGTCCTGCAGGGGGTGGGGAGGAGGTAAGGAGCGGCTCTTCTGTCCTGCAGGGGATGGGGAGGAGGTAAGGAGCGGCTCTTCTGTCCCGCAGGGGGTGGGGAGGAGGTAAGGAGCGGCTCTTCTGTCCCGCAGGGGGTGGGGAGGAGGTAAGGAGCGGCTCTTCTGTCCTGCAGGGGATGGGGAGGAGGTGAGGAGCGGCTCTTCTGTCCTGCGGGGGATGGGGAGGAGGTGAGGAGCGGCTCTTCTGTCCTACGGGGGATGGGGAGGAGGTGAGGAGCGGCTCTTCTGTCCTGCAGGGGGTGGGGAGGAGGTAAGGAGCGGCTCTTCTGTCCCGCAGGGGGTGGGGAGGAGGTGAGGAGCGGCTCTTCTGTCCTGCAGGGGGTGGGGAGGAGGTGAGAAGCGGCTCTTCTGTCCTGCGGGGGATGGGGAGGAGGTGAGGAGCGGCTCTTCTGTCCTACGGGGGATGGGGAGGAGGTGAGGAGCGGCTCTTCTGTCCCGCAGGGGATGGGGAGGAGGTGAGGAGCGGCTCTTCTGTCCTGCAGGGGATGGGGAGGAGGTGAGGAGCGGCTCTTCTGTTCCGCAGGGGATGGGAAGGAGGTGAGGAGCAGCTCTTCTGTTCCGCAGGGGATGGGGAGGAGGTGAGGAGCGGCTCTTCTGTCCTGCAGGGGATGGGGAGGAGGTGAGGAGCGGCTCTTCTGTCCTGCAGGGGATGGGGATGAGGTGAGGAGCGGCTCTTCTGTCCTGCGGGGGATGGGGAGGAGGTAAGGAGCGGCTCTTCTGTCCTACAGTGGGTGGGGAGGAGGTAAGGAGCTGCCCTTCTGTCCTGCGGGGGATGGGGAGGAGGTAAGGAGCTGCCCTTCTGTCCTGCGGGGGATGGGGAGGAGGTGAGGAGCTGCCCTTCTGTCCTGCGGGGGATGGGGAGGAGGTGAGGAGCGGCTCTTCTGTCCTACAGGGGATGGGGAGGAGGTAAGGAGCGGCTCTTCTGTCCTGCAGTGGGTGGGGAGGAGGTAAGGAGCTGCCCTTCTGTCCTGCGGGGGATGGGGAGGAGGTGAGGAGCTGCCCTTCTGTCCTGCGGGGGATGGGGAGGAGGTGAGGAGCGGCTCTTCTGTCCTGCAGGGGATGGGGAGGAGCGGCCCTTCTGTGCTGGTATGGCGGCTGTGATGGCATAAACCAGAGAGTCCCCTCTCTGTATGAATCCCTGGTATAAATCATGTTGTACAGGTTTATTAGTCGTGGCCCTATTATGGTTTTATTGGAGAAAATGGGCCCATGTGTCACATGACCATAGTCTTCAGGCAGCATCCCTTTCATGAAGCTTTCTTCCTAGGAGTAGATGACGTCTGCTTGACAGCAGGAGAGGAGTCTGATAGGTGAAGCGGAGGAACCTTCACCCCTTTCTGCTTCAGCTGCTGGTGAAAATCCGAACGCTCGGTGATTATTTTCTACAAAAAAATGAAAGAAAAGATGGAAATAATGGAAATTCCATCGATCTATAACCTCCATTATTACCCAGGAACACAACCCCATGTGCGGAATGTGATCTATTGTACAGGACCATAATATTCAGAGATGGGTGAAGAGGCCTATTGTGCACTGATTAGTTCAGTGAGACTCTTTTGAGGTAAGGAACACTACCCAGACCCCCCCAATGCCCGTGCAGACTGTGTGTCTCAATAATGTAAGCTCCCTATAGCTGGACTGCTGCCCATGTCTGCTAAACAACTGAGATCCCCCGAGGTCGGATCTGCGGCCCATGTCTCCTAAACACCTGGGATCTCCTGAGGTCAGTTCAGCGGCCTATGTCTGCTAAACACCTGGGATCTCCTGAGGTCAGTTCAGCGGCCTATGTCTGCTAAACACCTGGGATCTCCTGAGGTCAGTTCAGCGGCCCATGTCTCCTAAACACCTGGGATCTCCTGAGGTCAGTTCAGCGGCCCATGTCTGCTAAACACCTGGGATCTCCTGAGGTCAGTTCAGCGGCCCATGTCTCCTAAACACCTGGGATCTCCTGAGGACGGTTCTGCTGCCCACATCTCCTAAACACCTGGGATCTCCTGAGGACGGTTCTGCTGCCCACATCTCCTAAACACCTGGGATCTCCTGAGGTCAGTTCAGCGGCCCATGTCTCCTAAACACCTGGGATCTCCTGAGGACGGTTCTGCTGCCCACATCTCCTAAACACCTGGGATCTCTTGAGGACAGTTCTTCTGTCACCAGGTGAGTGTTCAGCTTCTTGTGTCTCCGTCTGCTGCTGCACTGACTGAAGAACAGCGATCTCTCACATTCCTGGTTGTCACCTCTCCAGAGACGGCTGTCAGCAGCTTTATATTAGTGATGGTCGCAAGTGTACGGCAGTCTCGGTGAGAGCATGTATCATGTACCATGTATCTGTTGTGAGCTATTAGAGCTCTGGGATCATATCAATGTCCACTAGGCATAGAGACAGACCGGGCTTCGGTGCTAAACGGTCCTTCCGTATGTTTATTTAGGCACAACAGGTACAGGTGCAGCAAAACAGGTTCAAAACAAACCTAAACAAAGCAACTCCTGCTGGTCTGAGCGCTTCCCATACAGTGGTAGTTTACCTCACTATCACCTTAGCTGTATGGCAGACACTGGCTTCCCCCAGCGTGTAGCTTCTCTAGCCCAAAAGCAAAGTCCGGAGTAGCCCTGGTCAGCTGACTAGCTGACCCTATAAGGGCCAGGTCAAAAACCCGGCATGGAACATGTGGAGTAGGCACCCACCCAACACATTACCTCCCCCCAGTAAGAGCCGTCCCGGATCTTGTGTTGCAGACATACTACCTAATGTAGCTGACCCACCTTTCTAATGGCTCTTACTTCACCAAGGCCCATTACCTTGGTGACATGTATTGGCACCTCTCCAGGTATATGTGAAGAACCTTGCTGGTATATACACATCATCACAGACTTTCTTACACTATATACTCTACCAACCTCTAATCCTATGATGTGTATGAAGCGGCAGAGCTCCTCCACAAATAATCTGCTACAGGAGACGGTACAGGTTTTTAGAACCCTCTATACTGCCGGTGACAGCGGGATCCCTCTTATTTCCAGCCGGTTTGGGAGCTCTCCGATCCCGCTGCTTACATGTGGCTTACATGCTGGAACCGGATTAGAGGATAGTTCAAACATTTTGTGGTCAGCTCCCGGCTCCTCGCACTCTCACGTACAGCAACTGGTTCACATCGACATCTGTTAACAGTGGAAGATCCAGTAGAAACCTTTGCTTTTTCTGGATTTTGTCACATGACCTCGAGCTTCAATCTGACATACGATTTTCATATCTAATTTCCATTTGTTTTGTAAGTAGAAATAAAATGACTTCCGGTTCCGGTGACTTCCGGTTCTGGCGTCCGCTTGTAGACAGCAGGACCAAAGAGCTCTGTAACGGGCTAGAATTCCTGGGATCCCGCTGTCACTTACCGGCAGTTTAGAGGGTTCTACTACCCTGTACCGTCTCCTGTAGCCCTCCAGAGGTGAATGGAGAAGTCTTCTTCTCAGTCCTGGACCCAGATCTCCATCGCTGCCAAGAAAGAGAGAGTGCCCACAAGACAAGATGGCGGCAGAGCGCGCTGTCTTACAGTGTGTGCTGCAACCGTCACCTCAGGAAATTTTTCTGCGTCACAGGGGAATTGCCTTCCTCTTTCTTCATGGCCTCAGGGACAGGAGAGCTTTTTGTCAATCCAGATCAGCCCATCTCTTACAAATTACTTGCAGTCGAAGTTGCCAAGTTCATGGCCCGAGATCTTAGGGCTACCTTCCAATCTACCATGACTGCAGCTCTCACCCAGATTCCTACTGAAATCTCTCAGCACTCTTAAAACCGCTGACCTGGAGGAAGGAGTTGGGGTACTTCATCCTCCATAATCAACTAGTGCACCTTTGCTCAGTCGACCTCCCTGCGATGATGGGCTCACAAGGTTCCTCTACGCTGGAGGGTGCCCATAGAATCGGACCACCCCTACTACGGTCCAAATCCTCTCAATCCTCAGATATGTCTGCCAGACCTCACCAGATCACCGTCCGCTACCTTACGTCAACAAGACCACCTTACTTTCCACAGCAAAGAAAAGCAAACCTGACATCACGCTTAAAGGTGACAAATTCTTCCTCTTCGGGGATCATTCTGCCACTAAGCAGCTGAAAGCTTTTTCACCTATCTGCACTGAGCTGGTGAACTGTCCAATACAATTCTCTCTGTAGCATCCAGATGTTCCTCGCATCTATAACCAAGATGGCACCTCCTCCAGAGGAAGCTACCTCACATCGCACCGTTCTACAAGGAAGACCAAGACCAAGACCAAGAGGACAAAGTGAGACGACGCACTACCAGCAGTGGCGGATTAAATGTACCCTGGGCCCTGGGCTGTCCACCCAACCTGCCCCCCCCCCCCCCGGTCAATCCGCCCAAACATTATAATCCGCCACTGACTACCAGTCCACATATTACTGAGGAAAAGATGTCCCTTTGACTTCCACGTTGTCATTCTGCATTTTCACCATCCTCTTCGGAGTTACTTCACTAAATTGTGTTAATTCCTACGTTTCACAAATATCTATCGACAGTTTCTCTTATATCTGTAAGTGGTCTTTTGTAGACTATTTTGAAATAACCTTTTATTTCCTCCAAACTCTTCTGGCTCTCTGATCGTTCTCTCTCTATATTCTCAGAATAGACTCTGATCGTTCTCTCTCTATATCATAATAGACTGATCGTTCTCTCTCTATATAATCAGAATAGACTCTGATCGTTCTCTCTCTCTATATCATCTGAATAGACTCTGATCCTTCTCTCTCTCCCTATATCATCAGAATAGACTCTGATCCTTCTCTCTCTCTATATCATCTGAATAGACTCTGATCGTTCTCTCTCTATATCATCAGAATAGACTCTGATCGTTCTCTCTCTATATAATTAGAATAGACTCTGATCGTTCTCTCTCTCTTTATCATCTGAATAGACTCTGATCGTTCTCTCTCTCTATATCATCAGAATAGACTCTGATCGTTCACTCTCTCTATATCATCTTAATAGACTCTGATCGTTCTCTCTCTCTATATCATCTGAATAGACTCTGATCGTTCTCTCTCTCTATACCATCTGAATAGACTCTGATCGTTCTCTCTCTATACCATCTGAATAGACTCTGATCGTTCTCTCTCTCTATACCATCTGAATAGACTCTGATCGTTCTCTCTGTATCATCTGAATAGACTCTGATCGTTCTCTCTCTCTATATCATCTGAATAGACTCTGATCGTTCTCTCTGTATCATCTGAATAGACTCTGATCGTTCTCTCTCTCTATATCATCTGAATAGACTCTGATCGTTCTCTCTGTATCATCTGAATAGACTCTGATCGTTCTCTCTCCCTATATCATTAGAATAGACTCTGATCCTTCTTTCTCTCTCTGTATCATCAGAATAGACTCTGATCGTTCTCTCTCCCTATATCATTAGAATAGACTCTGATCGTTCTCTCTCTCTGTATCATCTGAATAGACTCTGATCGTTCTCTCTGTATCATCTGAATAGACTCTGATCCTTCTTTCTCTCTCTGTATCATCTGAATAGACTCTGATCCTTCTTTCTCTCTCTGTATCATCTGAATAGACTCTGATCGTTCTCTCTGTATCATCTGAATAGACTCTGATCGTTCTCTCTCTGTATATCTCTGTACTCACTCTTTGGGACTGCTTCTTCTTTCCTGTCCTAGCCCCTTCCGACTTTGCTCCTGAGTTTTCGGTTAGTTCGGCTCATGAGTCCAATGCAGGAAGGAGATTACAGAAGCTTCTGTCATATGCTCGGAAAAAGTAAAGTCCCTAAATAGTTATTCTCGTATGTTTTATATATATATATATATATATATATATATGTATATGCTATCTTACGTCTGTCATTTGTTGCGATTTTTTCCTTGGTTTTCTCTTCGGTTCTCTGCCAGCCAGCAGGGGAGACTGGAGGGACTTATTATCATTACCTTTACTATACATTACTTATTGGAACGTAAAGGGGCTTAAATCCCCAAACAAACAAACGCAAATCTCTGTCACTTATAAAGGCTTAAAAGCGATATAAATTTCCTACAGGAGACTCATTTATCAGAACAAGATTATTTTTAGAATGCATCGTCTTTCTTTAAAGCTCCTTCTTAAACAGACTAGACTTCACAGATGTCTGGAGGTCCTCACATCCCGATAGTCGGGAATTCGCTTTTTATTCCCATACTCTCGTATCCTCTGCTCTTCTTTCCAAGATTTCCGACACTGACAACCATGACATAGCTATATCTGATCATGCGCCCGTTTCTATTCAGGTTTGTGAAGTTTTTCCAATTAGCACAGATATTACTTGGTCTTTCCCACATTTCCTATCTAATGATACTGGCTCCCAACTTAAATTATCGGAGTGGTGGAAGGAGTACACATCTCTCCAACCCAGATTTATTTTGGGACACAGCCAAATCTGTGCCGAGAGGCAAAATCCCTGCATACTCTGCAGCCGAAAAGGAGAAGGCCAAAAAAGAGTAAGTTACGGCTACGTCTGAGCTGCCTACACTGCCTTTTCATTCATCATTCTCCCCAAACTAAATCTGAATGGACCTAAAGCTCGTTCTGTCCGGGCCTCTGAACATTTAGAAAATATCATCCATAATAAACGGGTCGCTGGAAAACTCCTGGCTAATCTTGCAAGGAGAGACGGACTATTGCACATTTAAAAAACTTAAGACCATGGTGGAATTGTTCATTCCGACCCCAAACATGTCAGCTCATTACTCAGTCGTTGCTACCGTGACCTGTACACGCAACAATCCCCTGATGTAAAGGAGGGCTCTGCTTTTTATCTAAACTATGTCTTCCTACCCGGTCTTCAAATGATCTTCAATTGCTTTACACCTCACTCAATGTTGGGGGATTTCTGACACTATTTCCCAACCTAAATCCACTACCAGACACTACTCTCTAAGGATCACCCCTTCCCTCCTTTAGTTTACTCATATATGTTGTAAGGTAAGGAAGTTCTCCAGTCAGGTACCATGGTTTATATAAAAGTGCTACCCAAACCAGGTAAAGATCCCTTGCTCCCGAACTCCTATAGAACAATTTCTCTTAATGAAGATATGAAATTGCTATAGAAAATTGTAGCTAACAGACCTCAATTCTCCCTTCCATTATAGGAAATCACCAAGTCGGCTTTATAAAAATCTGATCGACCGTTACTAAACTTAAAATGGTGATGGCGGTTCAGAATGCTGTGGAGGGGAGAGGACACAAACAGGAGCCGCCAGCCTTTCTTGCTATGGAGGCCGACAAGGTTAGTTGGTCATGGTTGGGACAAGTCCCTTCTAAATTTGGTATTGAGGGGACATTCCTCCCCAATGTGGACTCACTTTATTCTGCTCCAACTGCTGGTATTCACGTCTTCTTGCTCGCCAGGGCTGCCCCTTATCTCCAGGCGAGGTACCTCCTGGACTCACACTTATATGATGGTATACCAGCAGGTTTGCAGATTATAACACTCACCTGCTTTGCTGACAATATGCTCCTTGTTTGTAGATTCTCCTTCCCAGCATATTCCAAACATCCTTGAGGCTTTCACCTATTTTAGCTATAAAATTTATATTTCTAAATGTCAACTTTTTTACCGAACCCCTTACATCTCCCCTACTACACTAGACTTGTGAAAATAGCGAGAACTTCCATCACCTATTTAGGCATCAGGATAGGTCGACCCCCTCCCCATTATATCATATTGAAAGATGGAAAACCTTTCCCTATCATTGCTGGGCAAAGTTCATCCTTTAACCCATAGCTGCACCAGGACGTTACTGAACGTTACTGAACGCTATGGGGGGTCGCGCGGCAACCCCCCTCTGAACTGCCGCGATCCCGGGTGCCGCATGTAGCGGCTATTAGCGGGCACGGTCCGATCGCCGTGCCCGCTAATTAAGTACTTAGAAGCAGCTGTCAAAGTTGACAGCTGCTTCTAAATACTTGCTCATATCCATCCCTGGTGGTCTAGTGGGGGGATCGCCCCCCTGCGGCGCGATTGCGGGGGGCGATCCCCGCATCCATCCCGGGTCTGGGTCTGCGCCGTAATGGCGCTGATCCCGGCTCGGCATTCTATTGCTTTTGGTTGCAGCAGCCAAAAGCAATAGAACACCGATCCCATGGATTCATGCAGTATAACTATACTGCATGGATCTCTATGAGAGATCAGAGTGCATATACTAGAAGTCCCCCAGGGGGAATAACCCTAACCCCAGGGGGGGAATAACCCTAACCCCAGGGGGAATAACCCTAACCCCAGGGGGGGGGGAATAACCCTAACCCCAGGGGGAATAACCCTAACCCCAGGGGGAATAACCCTAACCCCAGGGGGGAATAACCCTAACCCCAGGGGGGAATAACCCTAACCCCAGGGGGGGAATAACCCTAACCCCAGGGGGGGAATAACCCTAACCCCAGGGGGAATAACCCTAACCCCAGGGGGGGGGAATAACCCTA
Source organism: Dendropsophus ebraccatus (assembly GCF_027789765.1). Taxonomy (NCBI): domain Eukaryota; kingdom Metazoa; phylum Chordata; class Amphibia; order Anura; family Hylidae; genus Dendropsophus; species Dendropsophus ebraccatus. The sequence continues at coordinate 2,560,305 of NC_091465.1, read as the reverse complement.
ACCCCAGGGGGAATAACCCTAACCCCAGGGGGAATAACCCTAACCCCAGGGGGGAATAACCCTAACCCCAGGGGGGAATAACCCTAACCCCCGGGGGGGAATAACCCTAACCCCAGGGGGGGAATAACCCTAACCCCAGGGGGGGGGAATAACCCTAACCCCAGGGGGGGGGAATAACCCTAACCCCAGGGGGGGGGGAATAACCCTAACCCCAGGGGGGGGGAATAACCCTAACCCCAGGGGGGGGGAATAACCCTAACCCCAGGAGGGGGAATAACCCTAACCCCAGGGGGGCTTCTAGTATATGTGTAAAGTAAAAGAAAAATGTATTTTTAATAACACAAAATCCCCTCCCCTAATAAAAGTCTGAATCACCCCCCTTTCCCCATTTTATAAATAAAAATAAATTAATAAATAAACAAACATGTTTGCTATCGCCGCATGCGTAATCGGCCGAACTATTAATTAATCACATTCCTGATCTCACACGGTAATTGGCGTCAGCGCAAAAAAATCCCAAAGTGCAAAATTGCGCATTTTTGGTCGCATCAAATCCAGAATAATTGTAATAAAAAGCGATCAAAAAGTCATATATGCGCAATCAAGGTACCGATAGAAAGATCACATCATGGCGCAAAAAATGACACCTGACACAGCCCCATAGACCAAAGGATAAAAGCGCTATAAGCCGGGGAATGGAGCGATTTTAAGGAACATATATTTTCTTTAAAAGGTTTTAATTTTTTACAAGCCATCAAATCAAATAAAAGTTATACATGTTACATATTGTTGTAATCGTAACAACTTAAGGAACATATATAACGAGTCAGTTTTACCCCAGGGCGAACGGAGTAAAAACAACCCCCCCCCCCCCCCAAATAAAAAAAAAAACTTTTTTTTTTTTCAATTTCACCACACATATAATTTTTTTCTGGTTTCCCGGCACATTTTAGGCAAAAAATTACATCTGCCATAGCAAAGTACAATTAGTTGCGCAAAAAATAAGGGCTCATTTGGGTCTCTAGGTGGAAAAATGCAGGCGCTATGGCCTTATATACACGAGGAGGGGAAAACGAAAACGCAAAAATGAAAACTGGCTGTGTCCCCTAATGGTTAAAGGTGATTGGCTTTGCTTGTTTACTTGAACCACTGCAAACTATCCCTCTTCTTCTTCACTACGCCAATGTCCACTCAGTCAGCTCTCTGTTTATTAAGTTCCTATGGAAAGGGAAACGTCCTCGACCAGCCCTCTGCAAACTCTATCTCCCCAAGATGGAGGAAGGTGCCCAGTTCCCCGACCTCAGACTGTACAATCTTACGGCCATGTTTTGTCATATTCGTGACTGGATATATCACACCTCTCATTTTTCTAGTTTTGCTTTGGAACGAGAATTTGGTTGCTCCTTAATGATTGAGCACCTTATTACATTTAAAACTGGGTGATCTTCCGATTATTGCCAAACGCTGTGTCTTAACCAAAGATACAGTTGCGGCCTGGAAGGAAATAAGGAAACTTTATTCCCTTCCTTACTGCATTTCTAAATACTTATGTCTAGGTGATTCTCCCTCTTTCCCTTTGAGTAGATCTAGCTAAATTTTAAAAGGTCAGCGTACTAAAGGTATAAAGGTGTCTCTTTGGTAGGTGATCCTACTAATAGTACCCCTGGAGGAAGGATCCTATAGGAAGAATTGAGTGAAAGAATGGGACCTCCCAGCATCTCAGATCTTCCAATATTATCAAGTTAGGAGCTACTGTCCTTCCCTGGCTCAGAACTTTGCTTACACAGAAAAGGATGATGCATTTGATGCCCTGATAGGCTCATCTTCCAGTTACGACAAACTGTCTGACATTTATAGTGCACTTAAGTGGGGATACTTCTAAGACCATTGGAACTCCCAGATATCTTCTCCGATGTTACACTCACACTTACTCACAGGTCTCAGAATTATACGCTCTATAACCCCTGACGAAAACTGGAGAGAGTTGCACCTCCGCCTTTTACATGAAGCTTGCTTCCAATATTCCATACAAAGATGTCCGCCTCACTATCTCCTTTCCTGCCCCAAATGTTCTCTGGGAAGGCTGACTTATTCCATTGTATGTGGTCCTGTTCTCCCAACCAAACTCAGTGGTCTGAACGCCTGTCTTGGATCAAATTCATTTGGGATCGAGACATCATACTGGACCCATTACATTGTTTATTCCACTATATTTCTTTATTCCCAGAAGATCCTTATAGAGGCGACATGGCGGTATACGGTCCACATCTTTCCTTATGCTCTATGAAAAAGTGCATATTACAACATTGGCTTCATAATAATCCTTTCGACACGTCTGAAGTGATCGACCAAATAAAATATCACTATATAATGCTAGATAATATTACTGCCATACAGTGCAGAAACAATATACCCCCACCATACACACAGTAACCAGACGGCCCTCTCACCTGCATGACTTCCAGGATCTCATTATCGGAGATCTCCACCTGTGGCCCCTTGAAGCCCGGGGCCGTGTACGCTGCTTGTATTATTTTACTGCGGAACCTTTCAAACTGAAAGAGAAAGATGAGAGGATCTCAGTGTAAGTTATTGCCCCCGGTATACGCAGATCCCGCCACAAGCATTTATATCCCTTATGGCCATATCATTCACCATATAGATATATTGCCTTGTTCCTGTAGGGTTTGTACCCATAGAAGCTGAGCCGGAGTATTCTGCTGAAACGGCACAGGTTTGGAGCGACACCTAGTGGCCTCAGCCTGAGCTGCAGTCTGTCCCGGCTCTTCCTATATCACCTTATTGTAGCAATGTCCCAATCACTGGAATCATCGGTCACGTGTCAGGTGAGGTGTTCTGTACTGAAGGGTTTCAGCCGCTATATAGTCTACATCCCTGCATAAAGCTAAAACTACATCAGATATTCAGTGACCAAGAACGGACAGAAGATGGTGGAACCAGGAGGTACTGAACAATAAGAAGAACCGGGAGATGAGGAGGCCAGGAACAGTTTCAGAAGCAGGAGCAAGGCATGGCGGGGTGAGAACCACTACAAGTATTACACCTACCAGATATCATATCCAGGGGTCAGGGCGGGATGTAGTCAGGAGCAAGGCATGGCGGGGTGAGAACCACTACAAGTATTACACCTACCAGATATCATATCCAGGGGTCAGGGCGGGATGTGGTCAGGAGCAAGGCATGGCGGGGTGAGAACCACTACAAGTATTACACCTACCAGATATCATATCCAGGGGTCAGGGCGGGATGTGGTCAGGAGCAAGGCATGGCGGGGTGAGAACCACTACAAGTATTACACCTACCAGATATCATATCCAGGGGTCAGGGCGGGATGTGGTCAGGAGCAAGGCATGGCGGGGTGAGAACCACTACAAGTATTACACCTACCAGATATCATATCCAGGGGTCAGGGCGGGATGTGGTCAGGAGCAAGGCATGGCGGGGTGAGAACCACTACAAGTATTACACCTACCAGATATCATATCCAGGGGTCAGGGCGAGATGTGGTCAGGACTAGGAAATAACCCCAAGTATCAGGAGTAGTATATATGGGGAGATGACCCTTACCCTGGTCTGCATGGTCTCCAGGGCCACTCTGACGTGTTGCTCGGAGGCCGCCAGCTCCTCGGCTCTGCTCTGGATGTGGCTTCTCTCCTCCTCCTGTTTCTTCACCTCTGTCTGATAGTTACTCATCTCTCTCTGGAGTCTCTGGACTTCTCCCTTTAATTCAGCAATCATCTCGTTCCTCCTTATCACCTCAGACTTCAGTTCACCCATCATCTGCAATGGAACCAATGTTATTATGTTACTGAGCGTTTATAGGGGGTCACTGGCTCTTTCTGGTCTTGGACCACCCGCAGCCCCCCATCATGAAGACTGCCCTCCCCTTCCCCAGATACCTCTCGTAGCCCCCCGTTCTCCTGCTCCACAGTCGCCATCAATTCTTCATGTTTTCTTTCTTCTCTCAAACTTGAAAACTTGAATAAAAACAGGAAGAAAGATGAATGAGTAACAGCAAGAAGATGGAGGTCATTGCTTCCGCTGTATCTGTGGCCGTGTAGGGGGGGGGGGGGTTCGATGCTGGAATATAAGACTGAACATTAAACCACCTGTAGGGCAAGAAGCGCACCCTTAGTAAAACATGGTAAATGGCGGGAGAGCTGAACGCGGCATGCGGCCATCCTCATCCTGCCATAGACTGCAGTGCGCACGTCCAACCAACAGTCCATGTAATCGGGGGGCTCTCATAACTGCTGGGGGCTCCACAGATTAGACACTTCTTTTGATGCTCCGCAGTGGATGAGGATTCCCTGTTCCCTGCAGTGCTGGACACTAATGTACCGCGGCTGTGTGAGGCTCCCAGCTCCCCTCACTACCATCGGCCAATCAGTGCTGCCGTGCAGCCGGGAGCCTCACACAGCCGCTTCCCCGAGCAGGTAATGTATGCTCCGGGGCGCCGGGGGGTTAAAGGGGTTACATACTGGCAGCGGAATGAAAATTCACTATTCACTTCATACTACCAGGATCCGCAGCCAATTTCGCTGCAAACTCGGAGCGTGAAATCAGCTACAGATCCGGTACGTGTGAAGCCACCCTAAAGAGGTTGTCCGAAAAATGTATCCACAGAATAGGGGAAAAGTAAGTGATTGTGGGGGTCCGGCCTCTGTACCCCCCCCCTCCCCCCCCCGCTAATATCGATAACGGTCCCCGGCTTCTCTGTTATGAAAAGAGCCGCGTGTAATAGGAGCGATGGTCTGCTGGCTGTCACCCCGTGTAATAGGAGCGATGGTCTGCTGGCTGTCACCCCGTTTAATAAGAGCAACGGTCTGCTGGCTGTCACTCCGTGTAATAGGAGCGATGGTCTGCTGGCTGTCACCCCGTGTAATAAGAGTGATGGTCTGCTGGCTGTCACCCCGTGTAATAGGAGCAGTGGTCTGCTGGCTGTCACCCTGTGTAATAAGAGCAACGGTCTGCTGGCTGTCACCCCGTGTAATAAGAGCGATGGTCTGCTGGCTGTCACCCCGTGTAATAGGAGCGTTGGTCTGCCACTATGTCCTATGGGCGACCCGGACACTGGATGTCGGTGTGTGTAGTAACACAGGCAGCGAGCAGGGAACGAGGAGGAAGTGAGCGCTGAGCTGACAGGTCGGTGCTCGGTTTCTCCTCACATTGTGCCGTGTAATACCGCCTTTACATCCTGTTCACACAGATCTCAGTCTGCATTGTGCATGGTGTCTGCAGATGTCGGTGAGTCTGCACATATTCTTGCAGATTCTGCATGCCACAGGTCAGCCCCATGTGAACAGGGGCTAATCCAGGCCAGGATCTGCTGCCGAGTGTCGTCCTCACAGTCTGGTTTGTAACAACCAAACAGGAGAGGCCGGTGATGATAACTCTAGACAATGACTGTGTTGTCTGGAGAACAATGGAGGTGATCATGTGACCTATGTCTGCGATGATAATGACTGCGCGGATGGCCCGGGGTGGGTTACCAGGTGACTGGTGGCCGTCGTACCTTCTTGGACATGGCCTGTATCTGCAGCTCTCGCTCCCGCAGTTCTCGCTGTAACGCTTCCTTCTCAGTCATCGATTTCCTCAGTTTGGACTCGTGAGACGACACAGATTTCTGCAGAGAGGAAATGACGCCTGGAAATAGAGAAAAGATCTGCATTACCGAGAGGCACCTATAGGGGGCGCACGAGGGTCCCATCTCCTCCTACCTGGCGGCTGATGGCTATGGGGCCCAGGAGCTCAGGCTATACACCATTCTCTTATCTATTCTTGTAGTTGTGGTTGCCTAGCAACTGGCTGACCGCGTCCATCAATGACCACCACGGGGCGCGTGCAGCTGTACTGATGTCTCCTATACACTATTAATGGACGTCATGGTAATGACATGTGACATGGATGTCAACCATTAGCCACAACCATGACGTCTGTGAGATCACTGGACCAGTGCAACCAGGATTAGGAAAACATGGCAGCTTTCTTTTGGAAATGGCACCTGTCCGTGGGTTGGCTCGAACATAACAGCTCTATGGAAGTGAATAGATCTGAGCTGCAATACCACATACAACCTGAGATCAGGTGTGGCACTGTTTTTGGAAGAAAGCAGTTTTTCTAGTCCTGCATTGGACAGGTGACAAGTGGAGCATCTCACCACCCATCACTCTGACCGTCCTGGTAGAGGACACCATCTTGGCGGTGATCTACCACACCCATCGCATTGAGCGAGATCTATATTTAGTCCTATAATCTGGGCGTCTTGTTACCTTTCGAGATCTCGTATTCCTTCTTCGCAGTCTTCACGTCCTCCTGTAATCTCCGGATGAGGCGGCTTTCATCTTCAGGTTGATCTGTGGACGCGCGGCGAGACGTTTCTTCATCTTCTTTTGCGGCTTCAGGGCGTCCGTGTACGTCCTCTGCCGTAATGTCATCAGTCGTATCAATCTGATCAAAGAGTAACATGTCCCCTGAGATCACATGGTTGTCATTGGTCATGCGAGGCGGATGTCATGAGTCATGTGATTGTGCGACAATGGTGGTGTACGGTGATGGCACCGGGATGCACTTTACCACAGAAGTATGTAAGGGTGTATGGTGCGTAAGAATGATGGGTAGTAGTGAGAATGGAGGCCACTGGGGGACGCTAGGGAGTAATAGTAATGGTGAGTACTGTTGAGCGAGCATGCTCTATGGGGCATCAGGGTGCATCACTGCTCGATAGGGTACCTCGTGGTGGTCAAAGCGCACGTCTCCTCCCCTGTGATTAGCCAATAAACATGCGGGGAGGGGGCAGGGACGTCCTGCTGGCTCCTGGTCTAGCAGTGATGGAGGAGGAGGAGGAGGAGGAGGAGCAGGGCACTGTTGGGTACACTACAGAGGGTAGAACCCATGGTAGTGTTATCACATCTGTTCAGCATGTACGGAGGAGAAGACTCATCCTCCTGGTGAGGACACAGACGTTTGGCCTGTTCAGAGTCCGGTGCACATGGCTGACTGAATGGTCGGCTGCCTCTCCCGTAACCATCCCGTTACACGTTACTGGCTGTTCACCCTTTTTTAACCCCCGCTATATGGAGAACGTTTCCTCTCCGTCCCGATGAGGAAAGGATTATTGGAGTGACGTGATAACACAAGGCCCTGCTAGGAAAATGGCTACAATCCTCCCCATCTGACAATGCTAGCGGCAGAGGATCCGGTTCTGTGGCCAATGAGGAGGGGAGATGAGGGGATCAGGCAGCATGTCCGACACAGGTGTGAGAGCACCCTGCAAGGTCTGAGAAATCTCATAATACCCCCCAGGATAATTCCACCACTGCGCAGCTTAGGATGAAAAGGAGAGAAAAGTTCTGGAAGATGGTGAGAGAGTAGCCGACCGTACCAGCGTCCTACGTGACCCCTCTGCGCCCGTCACCTGTCCCGGATGCAGGCATGTGCAGGTATGTAGCAGACCATATCAACGTCCCATGTGACCCCTCTGCGCCCATCATCTGTCCCAGATGCAGGCATGTGCAGGTATGTAGCCGACCGTACCAGCGTCCTGCGTGACCCCTCTGCGCCCGTCACCTGTCTCGGATGCAGGCATGTGCAGGTATGTAGCCGACCGTACCAGCGTCCTGCGTGACCCCTCTGCGCCCGTCACCTGTCCCGGATGCAGGCATGTGCAGGTATGTAGCCGACCATATCAACGTCCCATGTGACCCCTCTGCGCCCATCATCTGTCCCAGATGCAGGCATGTGCAGGTATGTAGCCGACCGTACCAGCGTCCTGCGTGACCCCTCTGCGCCCGTCACCTGTCTCGGATGCAGGCATGTAGCTGACTGTACCAGCGTCCTAAGTGACCCCTCTGCGCCCGTCACCTGTCTCGGATGCAGGCATGTGCAGGTATGTAGCCGACCGTACCAGCGTCCTGCGTGACCTCTCTGCGCCCGTCACCTGTCTCGGATGCAGGCATGTAGCTGACTGTACCAGCGTCCTAAGTGACCCCTCTGCGCCCGTCACCTGTCCCGGATGCAGGCATGTGCAGGTATGTAGCCGACCGTACCAGCGTCCTGCGTGACCCCTCTGCGCCCGTCACCTGTCTCGGATGCAGGCATGTAGCTGACTGTACCAGCGTCCTAAGTGACCCCTCTGCGCCAGTCACCTGTCCCGGATGCAGGCATGTGCAGGTATGTAGCCGACCGTACCAGCGTCCTATGTGACCCCTCTGCGCCCGTCACCTGTCCCGGATGCAGGCATGTGCAGGTATGTAGCTGACCGTACCAGCGTCCTGCGTGACCACTCTGCGCTTGTCACCTGTCCCGGATGCAGGCATGTGCAGGTATGTAGCTGACCGTACCAGCGTCCTGCGTGACCCCTTTGTGCCAGTCACCTGTTCTGGATGCAGGCATGTAGCTGACTGTACCAGCCTCCTGCGTGACGCCTCTGCGCCCGTCACCTGTCCCAGATGCAGGCATGTGCAGGTATGTAGCTGACCGTACCAGCGTCCTGCGTGACCCCTCTGCGCCCGTCACCTGTCTCGGATGCAGGCATGTAGCTGACTGTACCAGCGTCCTAAGTGACCCCTCTGCGCCCATCACCTGTCTCGGATGCAGGCATGTGCAGGTATGTAGCCGACCGTACCAGCGTCCTGCGTGACCCCTCTGCGCCCGTCACCTATCTCGGATGCAGGCATGTAGCTGACTGTACCAGCGTCCTAAGTGACCCCTCTGCGCCCGTCACCTGTCCCGGATGCAGGCATGTGCAGGTATGTAGCCGACCGTACCAGCGTCCTATGTGACCCCTCTGCGCCCGTCACCTGTCCCGGATGCAGGCATGTGCAGGTATGTAGCTGACCGTACCAGCGTCCTGCGTGACCCCTTTGTGCCAGTCACCTGTTCTGGATGCAGGCATGTAGCTGACTGTACCAGCCTCCTGCGTGACGCCTCTGCGCCCGTCACCTGTCCCAGATGCAGGCATGTGCAGGTATGTAGCTGACCGTACCAGCGTCCTGCGTGACCCCTCTGCGCCCGTTACCTGTCCCAGATGCAGGCATGCAGCTGACCGTACCAGCGTCCTGAGTGACCCCTCTGCGACCGTCAACTATCGGGTGTCTAAGCACGAGTCATGTGACATGTCCACCTCGCAGGGGCTTGCCTGCTCTGCGGCTAGCGTTTTGTCAGAGAGGGTATTTTCAGTGCTGCTGGGGGGAAGGGGCTCACTGATAAGCGGAGCCGCCTCTCATCTGACAATCCCGACACTTAATGAATACAGCCTGGATTCCCTGGACTTTTCTTCGTCACCAATGCAGCGTCCCCCAACATCAGGTGCCAGGTGAGCGAGCTGTAACTAGATAACCATGGATCCCATCACCCTAAATATAGGGTAAGTTCTAGTGGTTTATCCCTTTTCTACTCATCCTCCTCCTCAACCGGAACATCAATGCGATGAAGAGACCAATTATAAGGAGGTTCACCACCAGGCTCTACCCCAACACAAGTGCGGTGTCCCACCACGGGTGTTGCTATTGGTTACACCCTTTCTTCTTCTATCCTATCATTTCTCTCTTTACTTCTCACATATGCACTCTTCACCCATTCACAGAACACCTTACAGGCGCTGTAGATAGGAAGTCACATGGGTAGAGGAAGTGTAGAAGTCTTTTGTCGCTAGACTCTGTGGAGACAAGACGCAACCCACAGATTCTTCCCAAGTAACTTCACTCAGCACTATGCAGTGTTAAACCCTTTACTAGAGAGGACAAGTCAGAGATCATATCAACCCACGCCGTGGACAAGGAAAGACAGTGCAGGACAGTATCCACAAAGCAAGGCTAGGAACTGATCTGGATAGAGCAAAGTTGCTAGAAGCCTATAAACTCTATCTTGCAGCGAAGGTGTAAGCTGGGATCCCTCAGCATTCCGCTCATCCAAGGTAACAAGGTCTGGGGCTTGTGTCACCCACTAGGCCGGGTCCCCTGACACTGGTAGGGCAATAGGTGGTGCAAAGACCAAAAGAGTCAAAACACGGGCACAAGTCTTCTCTCTCTCTTCTCAAGTATTCTTCTATTTCTACCTCCAACATCCCGGCAGAGCACAGTACTTGGGTTGGGACTTTCACGACATCCTCCTCTCTACTCTTCTGAATCTCTTCTAAACTTCTCAGTACACAACTCAGCACGACTGTACTACTCCTTACCCGCTCACTACAGATCTGGATCCGAAAATGACAAGTATCTTATCAAGTGTAAAGTATTATATCAATGCAAAGCTGTATGTTCTGCTGCACACAAGTATTTTCAGAGGAAACCAGAGACTCTGTGATTCCTCGTCAAGCACCAACACAGTACACATACACCTTGGGTTATCTCCCCTTTCTGTGGGTGGCAGTGCCAATAGTCGGGGTGGGTCATTATTCCACTCCGGCCCACCGTGACAACAGCCCAAGGGACCCCGCAACAACCTGGCAGGTCACTGTCCACAGGGGAACAAGGTACAACCAGCCCTTTAAACTAAAAGCAGGTCTGCCACCATACATGTGTGCCCAACCAGCACTGGCTTCACAACATAACATCTCTGGGCCCGGCTATATCTCGGACACCCACCGCAGGAGTGGCGTCACGCTTTACCATCTGGCAAGTGACCGTCCATCCCAACTCTATACCACTGCAGGAGGTCACCACATAAGGAGGGTCACCACCAGGCTCTCTCCCCCAGTATAAGGAGGGTCACCGGAGGGTCACCACCAGGCTCTCCCCCCCAGTATAAGGTGGTTCACCACCAGGCTGTCCCCCAGTATAAGGAGGGTCACCACCAGGCTCTCTCCCCCAGTATAAGGAGGGTCACCCCCAGGCTCTCCCCTAGTATAAGGAGGGTCACCACCAGGCTCCCCCCCCCCCAGTATAAGGAGGGTCACCACCAGGCTCTCCCCCCCAGTATAAGGAGGGTCACCACCAGGCTCCCCCCCCCCCAGTATAAGGAGGGTCACCACCAGGCTCTCCCCCAGTATAAGGAGGGTCACCACCATGAGGGGTGTGGGATCCCTCTTCCCTGTAGATATTCGGCGGCTCTTATACTAGGTGCGCTGTATGGAGAAGTCTACGCGTCGGTCCTCCAGAATATAACCAGGGCGGCTCTGACCATCACACAATGACAGGTAGCGGTGGTTGCACTCTGTGTTCCCCCCAGTCTATGACATCTATGGTTGTCAAATATGGCGGCATGTAAGGGGAGGGATGGGACGGCTTATAAGGGGGGAGGGGGATTCTTTTTTTCTCTACAAGTTAATGTTCAGGAAAAAGGTTTCAGAACGTTTTCTTCTCAGTTTAATTTGGACTTTATCTTGGGGTGAGAGCGTAATATTGTCAGTATGTAATAGTGGTGTAATACAGGGAGCTGGGGGTCTTATCCAACCATGCTCCCCCTGCTGTGCCGCTCCATTTCTCTGGTGTTCCACCACTTTCTGAGGTTTGTAGGTGACCAGACACCCCCCACTCTGCTGCATAGGAGGCCCCTGACCAGACCCCCCCCCCACTCTGCTGCATAGGAGGCCCCTGACCAGACACCCCCCACTCTGCTGCATAGGAGGCCCCTGACCAGACCCCCCCCCCCACTCTGCTGCATAGGAGGCCCCTGACAAGAAACCCCCACTCTGCTGCATAGGAGGCCCCTGACAAGACACCCCCACTCTGCTGCATAGGAGGCCCCTGACAAGACACCCCCACTCTGCTGCATAGGAAGCCCCTGACCAGACACCCCCCATCCGCATAGGAGGCCCCTGACCAGACCCCCGCCCCCACTCTGCTGCATAGGAAGCCCCTAACCAGACACCCCCCCCCCCCCCCCACTCTGCTACATAGGAGGCCCCTGACCAGACCTCCCCCCCCACTCTGCTGCATAGGAAGCCCCTGACCAGACCCCCCCCACTCTGCTGCATTGGAGGCCCCTGACCAGACACCCCACCCAACACCCCCCCATCCGCATAGGAGGCCCCTGACCAGACACCCCCTTCCACTCTGCTGCATAGGAGGCCCCTGACCAGACCCCCCCCCCTCCCCCACTCTGCTACATAGGAGGCCCCTGACCAGACACCCCCCATCCGCATAGCAGGCCCCTGACCAGACCCCCCCCCCCCTCCCCTGCATAGGAGGCCCCTGACCAGACCCCCCCCCCTCCCCCACTCTGCTGCAAGGAGGCCCCTGACCAGACACCCCCCACTCTGCTGCATTGGAAGCCCCTGACCAGACCCCCCCCCCAATACTCTGCTGTATAGGAGGCCCCTGACCAGACACCCCACCCAACACCCCCCCATCCGCATAGGAGGCCCCCCTGATCAGACCCCCCCCATCCGCATAGGAGGCCCCTGACCAGACCCCCCCCCCCCACTCTGCTGCATAGGAGGCCACTGACCTGACACCCCCCCACCCCATCTGCATAGGAGGCCCCTGACCAGACACCCCCCACACACACACTCTGCTGCATAGGAGGCCCCTGACCAGACACCCCCCACACACACACTCTGCTGCATAGGAGGCCCATGACCAGACACCCTCCCCCCCACTCTGCTGCATAGGAGGCCCCTGACCAGACACCCTCCCCCCCACTCTGCTGCATAGGAGGCCTCTGACCAGACACCCCCCATCCGCATAGCAGGCCCCTGACCAGACCCCCCACTCTGCTGCATAGCAGGCCCCTGACCAGACCCCCCCCCTCCCCCACTATGCTACATAGGAGGCTCCTGACCAGACACCCCCCATCCGCATAGCAGGCCCCTGACCAGACACCCCCTCCCCCACTCTGCTGCATAGGAGGCCCCTGACCAGACCCCCCCCTCCCCCACTCTGCTGCATAGGAGGCCCCTGACCAGACACCCCCCCCATCCGCATAGGAGACCCCTGACCAGACACCCTCCCCCCCACTCTGCTGCATAGGAGGCCCCTGACCAGACACCCCCCCTCATCCGCATAGCAGGCCCCTGACCAGACACCCCCACTCTGCTGCATAGGAGGCCCCCCTGACCAGACCCCCCCCTCCACTCTGCTGCATAGGAGGCCCCTGACCAGACCCCCCCCTCCCCTCCACTCTGCTGCATAGGAGGCCCCCCTGACCAGACCCCCCCCCTCCACTCTGCTGCATAGGAGGCCCCTGACCAGACACCCCCCCCACTCTGTTGCATAGGAGGCCCCTTGACCAGACCCCCCCCCCCATCCGCATAGGAGGCCCCTGACCAGACACCCTCCCCCCACTCTGTTGCATAGGAGGCCCCTGACCAGACCCCCCCCCCCATCCGCATAGGAGGCCCCTGACCAGACACCCCCCCTCATCCGCATAGCAGGCCCCCGACCAGACACCCCCACTCTGCTGCATAGGAGGCCCCCCTGACCAGACCCCCCCCCCCCTCCACTCTGCTGCATAGGAGGCCCCTGACCAGACACCCCCCCCCCACTCTGCTGCATAGGTGGCCCCTGACCAGACCTAACCCCCCCCCCCCCCCCCCCCCCATAGGATGACCCTGAATAAAATGCTCCAGTCTCCCACTGGCGTTAATGGGGATCTCTACTACTCGAGTGTTCTAGTGCTGAAGACTAATGGTGAGTAGTAGTATTGATGAGTAGACATCCCCCTCACACATAATGGCTTCTCACCTCCGGCTCCATGGCTGTTATTTGGCCTCTTCCCTCTTTCCCGGACAGACTTCCCTCCATGGATACGGCTGATGCGCTCCTCTCCCATCCTGACCAGAGACCCCTAGGAATTGATGCTGGTTGGGATTTTTCTTCTTTTACATCCGTGGAGAATTCTTCAAAGGCCAAGAAGTCGGCGTCTATGTGCGAGGGATCAGACGGGTCCATGGGGTCCTGGAGAAGCAGAGAGATCAGAGACCAGCAGGGGGCAGATACCTGGCGTCAGTCTGAGGCAGTAAAGCCAGTGGAACAGATGGTAGTCAATCGATCAGGTTCCCATGAAATGATATACCGTATACAGTATATACCGGGGGGGGGGGGGGGGGTATGCCTTGTCTGGAGGGGTCACATGGTTGTGCTGAAATACTTTTCCGTTATGAGGGGGTTGGAGGGGGCAGATCCTTCTGGATGGATTTGTTCCTGGCTCACCTCTTCTCTGGCGGTCAGCGGGTGGACGTCTCTGTGGACGTCTCTGTGGACGTCGCTCTGCAGCTGGGACACCTCACTCCTCAGGCTGGAGATGATCTGATCCTTCCTCTTGCATTCTGCCTCGTACCTGGAGAGCCGGTTTATCTCTTCTCCTAGTCTGAGCAGACATCGCTCCTAGGACATGTCGGGTATACAGTTATAAGACGCAATCCCCTCCCCCCCTCCTCCCATCTTCTGGGTTTCTGACAGTTCTGGAGCCGATGGATTCTTATTCTGGTAACAGGACGGAGATGAGATACAGCGGACGTTGAGTGGTCACCAGGGACTCACACAAACACCCGCTTCCTGCTCTCCAGAACTAAGTCGCCTATGTGTAATGCGTACGGCCTGACCGCCATTACCCCGCAACCACCAATACTGAGGGGTCGCCGTAATACGGGTCCTTTTACACTGAAACATTTAGCGTCTACAGGCAGCGAGTACCGCATCACCACAGGCCCTCCAGCTGTTATAGAACTACAATTCCCATCATGCCTAGGCAGCCAAAGATTTAGCTTTGGCTGTCCAGGCATGATGGAAATTGTAGTTCTGCAACAGCTGGAGGGCCTGAGTTTGACACCCGTTTTACACAGTACAATTTACCGAGTGGCCGGGCTGCATTAACAATCCTTGTATCATTAGTGTAGCCATGGAAACTGACAGTACAGATAAGCATACATCCATGCTGTCAGTTTCCAGATCCTACAGCAGTGTATACTTACCTTGTGTGATTCGGCATCCTGTTCTCCCGCCAATACTGTATCTTCAGGCTGCCCATCTCCTCCAGCTGTCAATCATTCTGGAGGAGGCAGCGGCCTGAAGACAGAGCCAGAAGGGAGAGCCGGATAACACAGCAACTCGGAAGGTAAGTATACACTGCTGTGTGATCTGGAAACTGACAGCACGGCATGTCCAACCACTGGCAAAAATTATGGAATCACCGGCCTCGGAGGATGTTCATTCAGTGGTTTAATGTTGTAGGAAAAAAAGCAGATGACAGAAATGTCACAAAACTCAGATGGCAACTTTCTGGCTTGAAGAAACACGAACAAAAATCAAGAAATAAAAATGTGGAAGTCAGTAACGTTTAATTTTTTAGACCAAGCAGAAGGAAAAAAAATGATGGAATCACTCAAATCTGAGAAAAAAATGATGGAATCATGAAAGACAAACAAAAGACCACCACATTATTATTATTTATAGAGCGCCCTTAATTCCCGAGCGCTGTACAAGAGATAGGGGGTAACAAGCAGGAACAATACAAGGGGGGGGGCAGGATGTGGACGGCCGTGTACGTCATGGTCAATAATTTAAAGTGAATATGTTGAGCAATGAGAGCCAATGACGGGATTGGCAGAGGGGAGAGGTGGATTAGTCAGGCAGCAGAGCAGGAGGCGGCAGAAGGTGGTCAGGGAGGTGGTCAGGGCCTGAATATGTAGTTTAAAAGACAGGGCAGAGTCAAAGGTGACCCCAAGGAATTGGGGGACGGAGGAGGAGCGGAGTTGGGGGACAGAGAGCAGCCATTGATAGTGATAGACAGGTTAGACGGCAGAGTGTAATGAGATGGGGGAAAGATGATTAGTTTTGTTTTGTCCATGTTGAGTTTTATAAAGCGGGAGGAGAAGGAGGATATGGCCGATAGACACTCTGGGATCCTAGATAGCAGAGAGGTGACATCCGGACCAGAGAGGTAGATCTGAGGGTCATCAGCGTAGAGGTGGTACCTGAAGCCGTGGGGCTCTATGATATGTCCCAGGCCAGAGGTATAGATGGAGAACAGAAGAGGCCCAAATACACAGCCTTGGGGCACACCGACTGTGAGGGGACGAGGAGAGGAGGTGGTGTGGGAGAGAGGAGAGGAGGTGGTGTGGGAGAGAGGAGAGGAGGTGGTGTGGGAGAGAGGAGAGGAGGTGGTGTGGGAGAGAGGAGAGGAGGTGGTGTGGGAGAGAGGAGAGGAGGTGGTGTGGGAGAGAGGAGAGGAGAGGAGGTGGTGTGGGAGAGAGGAGAGGAGGGGGTGTGGGAGAGAGGAGAGGAGGTGGTGTGGGAGAGAGGAGAGGAGAGGAGGTGGTGTGGGAGAGAGGAGAGGAGGTGGGTTGGGGGGGCGAGGAGAGGAGGGGGTGTGGGAGCAAAGATAGGAAGTGGGGTGGGAGCGAGGAGAGGAGGGGGTGTGGGAGCGTGGAGAGGAGGTGGTGTGGGAGCAAGGAGAGGAGGGGGTGTGGAAGCGTGGAGAGGAGGTGGTGTGGGAGCAAGGAGAGGAGGGGGTGTGGAAGCGTGGAGAGGAGGTGGTGTGGGAGCAAGGAGAGGAGGTGGTGTGGGGAGGGCGTGGAGAGGAGGTGGGGTGGGAGCGAGGAGAGGAGGTGCCTGTACCTGACCGTCGGTAACTGACCTCTCTGCCTGTCAATCATCCCCGCTGAGCGCGCTGACAGGCAGAGCGCAGTGACTAGATACGAGCAGGGAGCCGCCCACCATGACTACTTCCCCGCTCGTATCTAGTCACGAGCCGGGGAATAAAAGTCATTTCCTCCGTTATAAAGCAGCTGCTGCGGCCGCGGCCGGTACGTGCTGGGGCCGCTCCAGGTGCTTTATACAATGCTCAAGGGAACCATATCAGCTCAAACGGGCTGATTGGTTCCCTTTAAAGCCAGAAAGTTGCCATGTGACAGGACTTTAGTTTTGTGTCACTTCTGTCATCTGCTTTTTCCCTACAAAATTAAAACAACTGAATGAACGTCCTCCGAGGCCGGTAATTCCCTCATTTTTATCAAGGTTGTACATGTATCCAAGAATCCAATACACGCATATCCGGGCTGTCAGGTTTGCCTTTACTGTTGGCCGCACATCTCCTGTACATGTTCTGCTTATAGCAACGCTCATGGCCGGTACTAAGCCGTGTAACGGCCATAAGACAGCAGTAAGTCTCTTCACTTCCCAGTCATATGGCTGATAGATAGATAGGAGATAGATAGATAGATAGATAGATAGATAGATAGATAGATAGATAGGAGATAGATAGGAGATAGATAGGAGATAGATAGGAGATAGATAGGAGATAGATAGGAGATAGATAGATAGATAGATAGATAGATAGATAGATAGATAGAAGATAGATAGATAGGAGATAGATAGATAGATAGGAGATAGATAGATAGATAGGAGATAGATAGATAGGAGATAGATAGGAGATAGATAGATAGATAGGAGATAGATAGATAGATAGAAGATAGATAGATAGGAGATAGATAGATAGATAGGAGATAGATAGATAGGAGATAGATAGGAGATAGATAGGAGATAGATAGGAGATAGATAGGAGATAGATAGATAGATAGGAGATAGATAGATAGATAGAAGATAGATAGATAGGAGATAGATAGATAGATAGATAGGAGATAGATAGATAGATAGGAGATAGATAGATAGATAGATAGATAGGAGATAGATAGATAGGAGATAGATAGATAGATAGATAGATAGGAGATAGATAGATAGATAGATAGGAGATAGATAGGAGATAGATAGATAGATAGGAGATAGATAGGAGATAGATAGATAGGAGATAGATAGATAGATAGATAGATAGAAGATAGATAGATAGGAGATAGATAGATAGATAGATAGATAGATAGGAGATAGATAGATAGATAGGAGATAGATAGATAGATAGATAGATAGATAGATAGGAGATAGATAGATAGGAGATAGATAGATAGATAGATAGATAGATAGGAGATAGATAGATAGATAGATAGGAGATAGATAGGAGATAGATAGATAGATAGGAGATAGATAGGAGATAGATAGATAGGAGATAGATAGGAGATAGATAGGAGATAGATAGATAGGAGATAGATAGATAGATAGATAGATAGATAGGAGATAGATAGGAGATAGATAGATAGGAGATAGATAGATAGATAGATAGATAGATAGATAGATAGATAGATAGATAGATAGGAGATAGATAGATATTTACCTTCTCGCTGAGAACACTTATATACCATGGTGTTCTAATCTCTACAGAGGTCAGGTAGGTCTGGGTGGTTGGGGTCGTGCTGTGATGTAGATTTCCTGAGGATCCATCCATGGACATGTTACCCTTAGGGAGCTCAGTATTGTTATGGATGTGTGGAAGTTTTCTGGCTAGATAAGATAACATGTAGATACAGAAGGTTTTATATATACAGGAGGGGGATAATAAGTATATAATACACTGCTGTATACCTACACAGAATGGGGATATATATACACACACTCATACAGGAGGATAATAAGTATATAATACACTGCTTTATACCTACACAGAATGGAGAGATATATATATACACACTCATACAGGAGGATAATAAGTATATAATACACTGCTGTATACCTACACAGAATGGAGAGATATATACACACTCATACAGGAGGATAATAAGTATATAATACACTGCTGTATACCTACACAGAATGGAGATATATACACACTCATACAGGAGGATAATAAGTATATAATACACTGCTGTATACCTACACAGAATGGAGATATATACACACTCATACAGGAGGATAATAAGTATATAATACACTGCTGTATACCTACACAGAATGGAGAGATATATATACACTCATACAGGAGGATAATAAGTATATAATACACTGCTGCATACCTACACAGAATGGAGAGATATATACACACTCATACAGGAGGATAATAAGTATATAACACACTGCTGTATACCTACACAGAATGGAGAGATATATATACACACTCATACAGGAGGATAATAAGTATATAATACACCGCTGTATACCTACACACAGGGGAGATATATATACACACTCATACAGGGGGATAATAATTATGTAATACACTGCTGCATACCTACACAGAATGGAGAGATATATACACACTCATACAGGGGGATAATAAGTATATAATACACTGCTGTATACCTACACAGAATGGAGAGATATATATACACACTCATACAGGAGGATAATAAGTATATAATACACTGCTGTATACCTACACAGAATGGAGAGATATATACACACTCATAAAGGGGGATAATAAGTATATAATACACTGCTGTATACCTACACACAGGGGAGATATATATACACACTCATACAGGGGGATAATAAGTATATAATACACCGCTGTATACCTACACAGAATGGAGAGATATATACACACTCATACAGGAAGATAATATGAGTATTATATACTTATCCTCCTCCTGTATGAGTGTGTATATATCTCTCCATTCTGTGTAGGTATACAGCAGTGTATTATATACTTATTATCCCCCTGTATGAGTGTGTATATATCTCTCCATTCTGTGTAGGTATACAGCAGTGTATTATATACTTATTATCCTCCTGTATGAGTGTGTATATATATATCCATTCTGTGTAGGTATACAGCAGTGTATTATATACTTATTATCCTCCTGTATAGTGTTGTCACGATACCAGAATTTTGAGTTCGATACCAATACCAACTTTTTTTTTTCCAATGCTCAATACCAATTCGATACTTAATAAATTTTATTTAAAAAAAACCCACAAGAATAGAGATGCGCCCGTACGGACCATATTATTTTAAAACTAAAGTTTGCCTTATTTAAAATAAATGTTCTTAAAAAAATTGCCCTATTCTCACTCCTAACACTTATTTTATCTTTTAGCCTGCATGGCTGTGGGGTGATCTGTAGTTTTATTTAGTAGCACGTTTTTTATGTGGGACTGAATTTGGTGGTTTCTCCGCTTGCACCATTTACCATGCGTGATCAGGAAGGTGATAATCTTATAATATGCACAATAACACTTCAGCTATCAGGGGGATGATGGGGGCTGTAGTCATGTAACACACACTTCAGCTATCAGGGATGATGGGGGTTGTAGTCATGTAACACACACTTCAGCTATCAGGGATGATGGGGGTTGTAGGCATGTAACACACACTTCAGCTATCAGGGATGATGGGGGTTGTAGGCATGTAACACACACTTCAGCTATCAGGGATGATGGGGGTTGTAGTCATGTAACACACACTTCATCTATCAGGGATGATGGGGGTTGTAGTCATGTAACACACACTTCAGCTATCAGGGATGATGGGGGTTGTAGTCATGTAACACACACTTCAGCTATCAGGGATGATGGGGGTTGTAGGCATGTAACACACACTTCAGCTATCAGGGATGATGGGGGTTGTAGGCATGTAACACACACTTCAGCTATCAGGGATGATGGGGGTTGTAGTCATGTAACACACACTTCATCTATCAGGGATGATGGGGGTTGTAGTCATGTACCACACACTTCAGCTATCAGGGATGATGGGGGTTGTAGTCATGTAACACACACTTCAGCTATCAGGGATGATGGGGGTTGTAGGCATGTAACACACACTTCAGCTATCAGGGATGATGGGGGTTGTAGGCATGTAACACACACTTCAGCTATCAGGGATGATGGGGGTTGTAGGCATGTAACACACACTTCAGCTATCAGGGATGATGGGGGCTGTAGTCATGTAACACACTTCAGCTATCAGGGATGATGGGGGCTGTAGTCATGTAACACACACTTCAGCTATCAGGGATGATGGGGGCTGTAGTCATGTAACACACACTTCAGCTATCAGGGATGATGGGGGTTGTATACATGTTACACACACTTCAGCTATCAGGGATGATGAGGGTTGTAGGCATGTAACACACTTCAGCTATCAGGGATGATGGGGGTTGTAGGCATGTAACACACTTCAGCTATCAGGGATGATGGGGGTTGTAGGCATGTAACACACTTCAGCTATCAGGGATGATGGGGGTTGTAGGCATGTAACACACTTCAGCTATCAGGGATGATGGGAACTGTAGTCATGTAATACACTTCAGCTGTCAGGGATGATGGGAACTGTAGTCATGTAATACACTTCAGCTATCAGGGATGATGAGGGTTGTAATTGCACTATTCCAGCTGGATTCGGGCGGCAGAGTTATGTGCAGGCTACAGCCCCCCTCCCCCTTCCCAGTTGCAGCCAGGCCGACCTTTTGCTCACCCCCCACATTGCTGATGCCGGCCCCGGGGATGTCCTGACGGCTCCCACCTCACAGCCATCCACCTCCTGTCAGATCTCCTCTTCGCCTCCCCCACCTCCAGCCTTCTCCCCGGACGGTGCAGCTCTCAGCCTCTCTCTTCCCTCTCCTGCCGCTGCTCTGTAACTCTATACTGACCCGGGACCCCGCGTCCCCCTCGGCTCTTCTCAGAGACTCACCGGGCCCAGCTCTGTCTCATGCCCGGTGCCTGTGGAGGGGGGAAGCTCATGCCGCTCATCTTATTCCATAAGACCTCAGCACTAACGCAGCTGCCAACCCCGCTGTGGCACACATGTCCCCCGCGGCGATGTGAGAGGCAGGAACGGCCGGCCGCGGCAGCAGGTCTGTATTTGCAGGGGAGGCACATAGAGAACATGACAGGCGCTCAGGTAGCCGCCTGTCATGTTCTCTGCACTATACTCTGTTAAACTACGCTATTTTGTAGTTTAACAAAGTATCGATACCAGGAAATCCTGGTACCGAACAGTTTTTTGCCCCGAAAATCGATAGTAGTATCGATTTTTCGGTGCATCGTGCATCCCTACTCCTGTATGAGGCTGGGTTCACACTACATATATTTTAGTCAGTATTGTGGTCCTCATATTGCAACCAAAACCAGGAGTGGATTAAAAACACAGAAAGGCTCTGTTCACACAATGTTGTAATTGAGTGGATGGCCGTCATTTAATGGCAAATATTTGCTGTTATTTTAAAACAACGGCTGTTATATTGAAATAATGGCCGTTATTTACCATTATATGGCGGCCATCCACTCAATTTCACCAGTGTGTGAACAGATCCTTTCTGTGTTTTTAATCCACTCCTGGTTTTGGTTGCAATATGAGTACCACAATACTGACTGAAATATACGTAGTGTGAACCCAGCCTGAGTGTGTATATATCTCCATTCTGTGTAGGTATACAGCAGTGTATTATATACTTATTATCTTCCTCCTGTATCAGTGTATATATCTTCATTCTGTGTGGGTATACAGCAGTGTATTATATACTTATTATCCCCCCCTGTATGGGTGTATATATCTCTCCATTCTGTGTAGGTATACAGCAATGTATTATATACTTATCCTCCTCCTCTATGAGTGTGTATATATCTCTCCATTCTGTGTAGGTATACAGCAGTGTATTATATACTTATTATCCTCCTGTATAAGTGTGTGTATATATCTCCATTCTGTGTAGGTATACAGCAGTGTATTATATACTTATTATCCTCCTGTATGAGTGTGTATATATCTCCCCATTCTGTGTAGGTATACAGCAGTATATTATATACTTATTATCCCCCTCCTGTATGAGTGTGTATATATCTCCCCATTCTGTGTAGGTATACAGCAGTGTATTATATACGTATTATCCTCCTGTATGAGTGTGTATATATCTCTCCATTCTGTGTAGGTATACAGCAGTGTATGATATACTTATTATCCCCCTCCTGTATGAGTGTGTATATATCTCCCCATTCTGTGTAGGTATACAGCAGTGTATTATATACTTATTATCCTCCTGTATGAGTGTGTATATATCTCTCCATTCTGTGTAGGTATACAGCAGTGTATTATATACTTATTATCCTCCTGTAGGAATGTGTATATATCTCTCCATTCTGTGTAGGTATACAGCAGTGTATTATATACTTATTATCCTCCTGTATGAGTGTGTATATATCTCCCCATTCTGTGTAGGTATACAGCAGTGTATTATATACTTATTATCCTTCTGTATGAGTGTATATATCCCCCCATTCTGTGTAGGTATACAGCAGTGTATTATATACTTATTATCCCCCTCCTGTATGAGTGTGTATATATCTCCCCATTCTGTGTAGGTATACAGCAGTGTATTATATACTTATTATCCTCCTGTATAAGTGTGTATATATCTCCCCATTCTGTGTAGGTATACAGCAGTGTATTATATACTTATTATCCTCCTGTATGAGTGTGTATATATCTCCCCATTCTGTGTAGGTATACAGCAGTGTATTATATACTTATTATCCTCCTCCTGTATGAGTGTATATATCGCCATTCTGTGTAGGTTAGGGATGTCACGATACCAGAATTTTGAGTTCAATACCAATACCAGCTTTCTTATTTCAATACTAATTCGCTACTAAATAAAGTTTGAAAAAAATATGTAAAAATACAAACATAATATTTTTTTTGAAAAAAGGGAACAGGGATTATTAGAACCTTTATAATGATTTTTTTTTTTAATTTAAACCTTTTTTTAACACTTTTTAATTCCCCTCTACCACGCAGCATACCTTCCTGTGCACAACAACTCCCAGTATACCTTCTCATGCACTACAACTCCCAGCATACCTTCTTGTGGCGATTTGTAGTGCACAAGCGGGTATGCTGGGAGTTGTGGTGCATAAAAAGGTATGCTGGGAGTTGTAGTACACAAGGAGGTATGCTGGGAGTTGTAGTACACAAGGAGGTATGCTGGGATGTTGTCGGGAGGCTGCTGCTGCACAACTGCAACTTTCAGCATACCTCCTTGTGCACTACAAATCTCAGCATACCTCCTTGTGCACTACAACCCTCAGCATACCTCCTTGTGCACTACAAATCTCAGCATACCTCCTTGTGCACTACAACCCTCAGCATACCTCCTTGTGCACTACAAATCTCAGCATACCTCCTTGTGCACTACAACCCTCAGCATACCTCCTTGTGCACTACAACCCTCAGCATACCTATTTGTGCACTACAACCCTCAGCATACCTCCTTGTGCACTACAAATCTCCAGCATACCTCCTTGTGTACAACTCCCCACAAGAAGGTGTGCTGGGAGTTGTAGTGCACAAGAAGGTATGCTGGGAGTTGTAGTGCACAAGGAGGTGTGCTGGGAGTTGTAGTGCACAATAAGGTATGCTGGGAGTTGTAGTGCACAAGGAGGTATGCTGGGAGTGGTAGTTGTACAGCAGCAACCTCCTGACACAACTTCCAGCAGCACAACTTCTTGTGCACTACAACCCCCAGCATACCTCATTGTGCACAAAGAGATATGCTGGGGGTTGTAGTGCACAAGCAGGTATGCTTCTGGGAGTTGTAGTGCATTAGCAGCCTCCTGACACAACAACTCCCAGCAGCATACCTCCTTGTGCACAACAACTCCCAGCATACCTGCTTGTGCACTGCAACTCCCAACAAGAAGGTATGCTGGGAGTTGTAGTGGACAGAGGTATGCTGGGAGTTGTTGTGTCAGGAGGCTGCTAATGCACTACAACTCCCAGCAGCACACCTCCTTGTACACTACAACCCCCAGCATACCTCTTTGTGCCCAAGGAGGTATGCTGGGAGTTGCAGTGCACAAGAAGGTGTGTTTCTGGAAGTTGTAGTGCATTAGCAGCCTCCTGACACAACAACTCCCAGCATACCTCCTTGTGTTAAACAACTCCCCACAAGAAGGTATGCTGGGAGTTGCTGTGCCACTGTACCGGACGGCCCAAAGGAAAGGGGGGGGGGCGCAGTATTGTGGACACTGGAAGGTGTGACACTGCGAGGGACCGCAACAGCGGGAACTGGCGTGTACGGGGGACCTGCAGCAGCGGGTCCTGAGTGTGGGGGGGAATAGTTAAATGACTGCCGCCCGCCAGCAATCATTAGCAGTGGCGGCCGCTCCATATGCAGAAGACTCCTGCTGCATATGGAGCGGCTCAGGAGGGGATAAATGCCGCCGTCAGGTGTGACAGCGGCATCTACCCTGTAAAATAGCCGACACAAGCGATCGCTATGTGCCGGCTATTTAAATTTGGCGCCGCCGGGAGCGAAATACGAGCGGGCCGAGGAAGTGACAGGTGGGGGCAGGGGGTGGCACACAGAGAACATGGCCGGCGCTCAGCTAGCCGCCGGCCGTGTTCTCTGCGCTATACCTTATGTTAAGCTGCGTTATTAGGCAGTTTAACATAAAGTATCGATAACAGAAAATCCTGGTACCGAACGGTTTTTCTGCCCGAAATATCGATAGTAGTATTGATATTTCGGTGCATCGTGCATCACTAGTGTAGGTATACAGCAGTGTATTATATACTTATTATCCTCCTCCTGTATGAGTGTGTATATATATCCCCATTCTGTGTAGGTATACAGCAGTGTATTATATACTTATTATCCTCCTGTATGAGTGTGTATATATATCCCCATTCTGTGTAGGTATACAGCAGTGTATTATATACTTATTATCCTCCTCCTGTATGAGTGTATATATATGTCCCCATTCTGTGTAGGTATACAGCAGTGTATTATATACTTATTATCCTCCTGTATGAGTGTGTATATATATCCCCATTCTGTGTAGGTATACAGCAGTGTATTATATACTTATTATCCTCCTGTATGAGTGTGTATATCTCCCCATTCTGTGTAGGTATACAGCAGTGTATTATATACTTATTATCCTCCTCCTGTATGAGTGTGTATATATCTCCCCATTCTGTGTAGGTATACAGCAGTGTATTATATACTTATTATCCTCCTGTATGAGTGTGTATATATCTTTCCATTCTGTGTAGGTATACAGCAGTGTATTATATACTTATTATCCCCCTGTATACACATATATAATGACATGTACCTGTGGAGGGGACGGAGCTGCTGATCTTACAAAATCCGGGTGACGTTCCATTATACATATTTAAGTCAATGACCTGGGAGAAGATAGAACTCTCCAGAGAAGATGCCGGACTGGAGGAGAATGTAGGAGACTGTAAGGAAAGAAGCACAGGAGCCGTCATCCAGTATATAGAGAAACGAGACCTCAGCCTAAGGGCGCACACCTACAGACAGCCTCCATATACTGATATATAGGGCTGCTTCTCTCACCTCACAGGCCCGACCCCCCCTTCACTACCCTCACCTCACAGGCCGGACCCCCCCTCCCTACCCTCACAGGCCGGACCCCCCCTCACTACCCTCACCTCACAGGCCGAACCTCCCCTCACTACCCTCACAGGCCCGACCCCCCCTTCACTACCCTCACCTCACAGGAATGATCCCCCCTCACTACCCTCACAGGCCGGACCCCCCCCTCACTACCCTCACCTCACAGGCCCGACCCCCCCTCACTACCCTCACCTCACAGGCCCGACCCCCCCTCACTACCCTCACCTCACAGGCCGGACCCCCCCTCACTACCCTCACCTCACAGGCCGGACCCCCCCCTCACTACCCTCACCTCACAGGCCCGACCCCCCCTCACTACCCTCACCTCACAGGCCGGACCCCCCCCCCCCTCACGACCCTCACCTCACAGGACGGACCCCCCCTCACTACCCTCACCTCACAGGATGGACCCCCTCTTCACTACCCTCACCTCACAGGATGGACCCCCTCTTCACTACCCTCACCTCACAGGATGGACCCCCTCTTCACTACCCTCACCTCACAGGATGGACCCCCTCTTCACTACCCTCACCTCACAAGATGGACCCCCTCTTCACTACCCTCACCTCACAAGATGGACCCCCCCTTCACTACCCTCACCTCACAGGACAGACCCCCTCTCACTACCCTCACCTCACAGGACGGACCCCCCCCCCCCCTCACTTCCCTCACAGGCCCGACCCCCCCTCACTACCCTCACCTCGCAGGACGGACCCCCCCTTCACAACCCTCACCTCACAGGCCAGACCCCCACTCACTACCCTCACCTCACAGGCTGGACCCTCCCCTCTCACCTCACAGTCCGGCCCCCCACTCGCTACCCTCACCTCATAGGCCAGACCCCTCCTAACTACCCTCACCTTACAGGCCGGACCCCCCCTCACTACCCTCACCTTACAGGCAGGACCCCCCCTCACTACCCTCACCTTACAGGCTGGACCCCGCCCTCACTATCCTCACAGGCCGGACCCCCCCTCCTCACTACCCTCACCTTACAGGACGGACCCCCCCTCACTACCCTCACAGGCCGGACCCCCCCTCACTACCCTCACCTCACAGGCCGGACCCCTGCTCTGTATACATTACCTGGATGTCGTAGTTGTGGCCAGGCTCTTGTGCTGACTTGCTGTAGTTCTCCCTCCGTAGATCGGATTTTGGGACCCTCCATACGGCAGTTTGGGGTCTGCGGGTTCCCGTCCATTGCATCTTTAGCCCGAGATTCTCCTTCATCTCCACTTTCGGGGCTGTGACCATCTCAGCGCATCCTACAAGGAAGAAGTCACCATTAGAGAAGAGGGAGAGCATGGAGGCCCCGGGCGTCTCCTCCTGTCATGGCCGCCGCCCGTCCAGGCCTTTGTGTAGATGTTTCCCCGGATACAAATGACTGAATGTGTAACCTGGAATTAGAGGGCGGCCTCTGCTAATTATACTGGAGATTAGAGCAAGCAGCCGCTCCCCCTCCCCCCCCCCCCCCCCCACACCGCCTGAGAACTTCTATGTATGTCTATATATAATATCTGTGCAATACGGACAAACACACGACTCCTATAGGGGATGGAGTCACATGGGCCCTGTTCACTATACCAGCCATGGGCCCTGTTCACTATACCAGCCATGGGCCCTGTTCACTATACCAGCCATGGGCCCTGGCACAGCCTGATGCCTGATCAGCCCTGGATGGTTCCTATCTCCTCCTGCTTCCTCTTATTTACTGCACTCTCTGTCCTTACTGTAGTTCTTGCATTCTGTTCATCAACCAAGAAGATCAGGATGAGCCATGCTGCAGACCCCAAGTAGATAGAAGAGTCTATAAAACTGCAAAAATGCACAAAAATACTAATGGCTGCCACGACAAGGCCACCAAAGCACCCAGGACAATGCCACCATAGCGCCCAGGACAAGGCCACCACAGCGCCCACGACAAGGCCACCACAGCGCCCACGACAAGGCCACCACAGCGCCCACGACAAGGCCACCACAGCGCCCACGACAAGGCCACCACAGCGCCCACGACAAGGCCACCACAGCGCCCACGACAAGGCCACCACAGCGCCCACGACAAGGCCACCACAGCGCCCAGGACAAGGCCACCACAGCGCCCAGGACAAGGCCACCACAGCGCCCAGGACAAGGCCACCACAGCGCCCAGGACAAGGCCACCACAGCGCCCAGGACAATGCCACCACAGCGCCCAGGACAAGGCCACCACATCGCCCACGACAAGGCCACCACAGCGCCCACGACAAGGCCACCACAGCGCCCAGGACAAGGCCACCACAGCGCCCACGACAAGGCCACCACAGCGCCCAGGACAAGGCCACCACAGCACCCACGACAAGGCCATCACAGCGCCCAGGACAAGGCCACCACAGCGCCCAGGACAAGGCCACCACAGCGCCCACAACAAGGTCACCACAGCGCCCACGACAAGGCCACCACAGCGCCCACGACAAGGCCACCACAGCGCCTGTAGAGTTGTCACTGTGGTGCTGGAGCAGAGAGACGAGGGCGAGGTGTTACTTACAGCCCATAGAGACCTGGTATTAACCCTTTATATGCAGTGTAATAGCTGCAGGTCAGACCGGATCTGTCACTCACAGAGGGATATACGGCAGCGTGTGCTGTCACCGGGCGGTCACACTGTGTGTTGTGTATCACTTACAATATTGGCTCAGATCAATGTTATGGAGATTTACAGAGTCAACAGCTTAGTGGCTTCTAGTATCCAGGATGCAGACACCGGCGAGATATATATATTGTTTGTTATTGTTTCTTTTGTTATTTTTATTTAAAAACCTCCGGCACCCATTACCGTATAGCGAAACTAAAAACTCCATGATGACGCATTTAAAAAAAAAAAAAAAAAAAAAACTCACGACCCTTCAATGTGGGAAAAGCAGCCTGGACCTCAAAGGAAGCGTCCCCAACACCACGCCGCTGCCCAGGTATCAACAACGCGGTCACAAGGAGATACAAAGCAAATGTTCCATCAGGTCCAAGTATTGCAGGTCCGTCAGGTCCAAGTATTGCAGGTCCATCAGATCCAAGTGTTGTAGGTCCGTTGTTGCAGGTCCGTCAGGTACAAGTATTGCAGGTCCATCAGAACCAAGTGTTGTAGGTCCGTCAGGTACAAGTATTGCAGGTCCGTCAGGTACAAGTGGGTCCGTCAGATCCAAGTGTTGCAGGTCCATCAGATCCAAGTGTTGCAGGTCCATCAGATCCAAGTGTTGCAGGTCCGTCAGATCCAAGAGTTGCAGATCAAGTGTTGCAGGTCCGTCAGGTACAAGTGTTGCAGGTCCGTCAGGTACAAGTGTTGCAGGTCCGTCAGGTACAAGTACTGCAGGTCCGTCAGATCCAAGTGTTGCAGGTCCGTCAGGTACAAGTGTTGCAGGTCCGTCAGGTACAAGTGTTGCAGGTCCGTCAGATCCAAGTGTTGCAGGTCCATCAGATCCAAGTGTTGCAGGTCCGTCAGGTACAAGTGTTGCAGGTCCAAGTGTTGCAGGTCCGTCAGGTACAAGTGTTGCAGGTCCGTCAGGTACAAGTATTGCAGGTCCGTCAGGTACAAGTGTTGCAGGTCCGTCAGGTACAAGTGTTGCAGGTCCGTCAGGTACAAGTGTTGCAGGTCCGTCAGGTACAAGTGTTGCAGGTCCGTCAGATCCAAGTGTTGCAGGTCCGTCAGATCCAAGTGTTGCAGGTCCATCAGATCCAAGTGTTGCAGGTCCGTCAGATCCAAGTGTTGCAGGTCCAAGTGTTGCAGGTCCGTCAGGTACAAGTGTTGCAGGTCCGTCAGGTACAAGTGTTGCAGGTCCGTCAGATCCAAGTGTTGCAGGTCCGTCAGGTACAAGTGTTGCAGGTCCGTCAGGTACAAGTGGGTCCATCAGATCCAAGTATTGCAGGTCCATCAGATCCAAGTATTGCAGGTCCGTCAGGCACAAGTGTTGCAGGTCCGTCAGGTACAAGTGAGTCCATCAGATAGAAGTGAGTCCTCCATCAAGACCATCAGGCACAAGACCATCGCTGGCTTTTTTTCCACCCTAATTGATGCCCCTTTTTCTGCGCTTGGCTACGTCTTTTCCCAAGCACAGGCTCTATGCACTGGGGACAGACCTGCCGGCCCCCAGTGTGGCCATATCCCCTCCCTTCTGTGCAACAGCTCCATTCATTCTAACGGAGACACATCACAGAGCGGCGGGCCTGTCCCCAGAGCATAGAGCCTGCGCTTGGGAGAAGACCGGTGATACATTTCCTTGGACCTGATGACACGTCTCAGTGTACACGATTACACGTCTCCTTGGACCCGATGACACATTTGCTTTCAGCCGATTTCTCCATTGCGGAAGAAGGAAAAAGCCACAATGCAGAGACTGCCGGTGACTTCCAGCAGGCACTACGAAGCGGGAGCAGTTTACACCATTTCCCCTCGTATGGCAGATATGATATGCTTCACATAGTTTATGTAGACACTTGAGGTCATCTCTCCACCCAGGATGATCCCATATTGGTATCTGTTCTCATACCCTCCTAACACCTCTTTAATGAATTGGTTGATCACGGTGGGGCCCTTGATTTTGTTGGGAACAGGGAATCAATCAGGTGATAGATGGAGGATAGGATGTTGGCGTCCAATAACCTGAGGCTCTTCTAGACATTTGTGGATGAGCTGTCTGTGGAGTCTAACACCATCATCGTGACCCGTATGGACTGCTGTAGTGTCATAAATCTCCTCCATGCATTCTATTCTTCCAGCAGGGATTGCAATGGGATAATATGTCCTCCGCTGATCCGCTTTCACAGTTCTCTTACCATTCTCCAGACGCACCACCTGATATTCGGCTTTCTTGACTCTCTTACCAGCAGAATTCCCCTTCACCAATGGCATCTTTCAGCCTGTCCTTCCCTTTCTCTGCATCCTTCACCCCAGATTTCCGACTGTGATGGTGCGGGCAGATCTATTCCTTCTTGTTTTTTCCAGTTTTGGCTGCTTTTGATTTCTCAGTTTTGCAGGGGGAAGTCAGAAGCAGTGTTGCCTTTGTCGTCTTCATTACTACTACTACTTTAGGCCACGCCAAATTGGCATAGGGCTGCAAGTTTAAAAGTAGTTTTTTAGGGCAATAACTGCATCACCTGCCGAGCGGACCCCAGGACAGATCTTGGATTAAAAGCTGCTATCCGAAGGTACAAGTGGTTTTGGGGGGGGGGGGGGGTCAGATTGTGGGTACAGAGTCACTTTAAAATTCTTCATTCTGCTGCTGCTCAAGCTTTGCTGATAATTGCTGTTTAGACAGACGGAAGCTCAGCTTCTCCCACGGCTTCTGTAATTCCTCGGATATCTCCATTATTCGGACAGCTCGGCCTTCCACTTCTTCATACAACCACATAACTCAGTCCACAATGTCCCGGTTTACAGGCCTTGTGCACACAGCCCCATTCATGTCCCTTTCCATTTGGGATACGTTGTGACCCCATTTTGTAATGGTTGGCAAATTGAACGTAAGTTTCTTTCCAGACAAATCAACTGCTGATTTACATTTTTTTTTATCCTTAAAAGGGGAACTATCTGTTACCTTCCTCCTTGGCACTGTTCCGGTGCAGTTAGTCATGTCTGGTGAGACGGTTAGCAGCACTGCCCGCCCCCATAGCGCCGATCTGCCCCCAGCCTGCCTGCTCCATTCATTTTCATTAGAAAGGGGCGTGCCGGCCGGGGGCGGATCAGCGATATGGAGGCAGCCAGTGCTCCTAACAGTCTCACCAGACACGACTAACTGCACAGGAACGGCGCTGAGGAGGAAAGTAAGAGACATACCATCATCCGTGGTGCCTCCTGTGCAACAGGGACACATCAGCAGGTTGGACTCGTCTCCCCTTTAAAGACATGTTCCGAGTCGGCAATGCGGGAGCTCAGAGAGGAGATGTTACTGGTCCTTGTAGTACAGATTTTATTTACAAATAAATGACTTATTTGTAAATAAATTGTACTTTATGATATTTTATAGATGGTATATTTATAATTATTACATTTATTTTTTCTACTTTTTTTAGGCTTTACATCATGGAGTTCTATGATTTTTTGCATTTCGCTATAGGGTAATGGGTGCGGGAGGTTTTTTAATGAAAATGAAAAAGACCAGAAAACTAACATATGAGCAAAAGTTTATCAAATGCAACATCAGGAGAATTTTCAAAAATGTTAACCCTAGTGCCCATGCTCCATCACCCATCCATACATTGTCTATGGGACCATTGATGAACGCTGCACGGGGCTACATCCGGACGTCCTATGGACAATGAATGTTGCACAATACAGAGCACTATAGAATCCAATAGTAACTGATAGAATGCAGAGTATCTGTAAAAGCACAAAAAAAAAAAAAAAACACAAATAGGGAGCGGATCCGATCTTATGGTGTGAACAGCAACTAAATGAGTGAATACACTTAGTGAGTGGTGAACTTCTTACCACTCCCTGTAAAATGGAGAAGAAAATCCACTGCTATCCTTCCGGATCAACACCAGGACCCTCTGGCATAGATATAAGCAATAAAAATATCGCAAAAAATGAAGCACAGACATCAAAATCATAACAACTAAGTAAAAATTCTACTGGATTGAACTCACTTGTTGGAGGGGAGTTTGTGACAAACGTTCCCCCCCCCCCCCCCCAAGCCCGGATTGTTCTGTCAGTGGACCCTCCGCAGCATCTCCCTGCACCTGTACCACTGTATCACCGGCCCTTTCGACCTGCAGGGCGTCTCCCTGACCTCCAGAACGAGCAGGCTTACGTTTCATATAAAAAAAAAATGCATTTATTGTCCTTAAATGCATTTTTTTTTATATGTCAAATTTTCATACCTACTATAACTATACCTCTTTGAAAGAAGATCAGGGAAACGGAAGCCCGCTCATTCTGGAGTTCAGGGAGACGCCCTGCAGGTCAAAAGGGTCAGTGATACAGCGGTACATCCGCAGGGAGTCCACTGACAGAACAATCCGGGCCCGGGGGGCAGGGTGTTACATACTCCCCTCCAACAAGTGAGTTCAATCCAGTAGAATTTTTAATATGATGTCAGCTTAAGTTGTTATGATTTTAATGTCCGCTCTTGATTTTTTTCTATAATTTTATTGCTGATATAATGCAGAGAGGACTGACGGCCATGTTACAGTATGGGGTCAGTTCATGTCACCAGTCTCCAGCCAGGGACAGAAAGGTTCAGTGTGGGTGCACCCCCTCTTCTCAGGGTGATAGGATCCTCCATGGGGTAAGAGAACTAAGCTGCCTCCTGACTCCATCTGATACTTTTCTATAAAGATCGGTTTCTGCCAGCGCTCAGTCACCTTTTCCTTTAAGAAACAAATTCACACTCAGCTGAAACGAGCATACACATATTATATATATACATATACACACATATATACAGGGGTATAACGTGCCCGCCACACACAGGGGTATAACGTGCCCGCCACACACAGGGGTATAACGTGCCCGCCACACACAGGGGTATAACGTGCCCGCCACACACAGGGGTATAACGTGCCCGCCACACACAGGGGTGTCCAGGGAGCTCCTGCCGGGAGGTAAGGGGGGGGGGGGGTACGGCACTGTGTGACATCCACCACAATGTCATGGATTATATACAGATGTAGCAGAGAGGAGTGTGTCATGTAACTGCACACCGTGATATCAGGAGAAGTTATCTGTGGATTAGGATGTGGTTACATAGATAACACAGGGCATTGTAAATATATAGCGGATAAGGCAGGTGTAATAGCCATATTATATATATATATATATATATATTATATATATAGACCAACAAAACACAACACAACAATCACTGAACTCAGGGAGAACAGTGAAAAATTCTAATGGAGTACTCACTTACGAGTCTCCACTGATTGTCCCCTACAAAATTTGAATATGCAAAAAAAGGGGTCCGTGGAGCCTCAGTTACGAGTCTCAAAACACGGGAATAGCCAGATATCCCTCTCTCCAGAGAAGGAAGCCCATTGCCAAGGGGGAGAGCACCAAACCACCCTGATACAGAGTGAGGACCTGAGGGACTACGTAGCGAGCTTTAGGACCTAAATAGGGAAACACCAGGGTGGCCCCTGTGAGTCAAAGTCTAACTCTGTGGCGAGTATAACGACATAAGACAAGGGTTACCAAGAGTGAGGACCTGAGGGACTACGTATCAGGGTGGTTTAGCGCTCTCCCCACTAGGAGGCGCCCCTTGGCAATGGGCTTCCTTCTCTGGAGAGAGGGATATCTGGCTATTCCCGTGTTTTGAGACTCGTAACTGAGGCTCCACGGACCCCTTTTTTGCATATATATATATATATATATATATATATATATATATATATATATACACTCCAGGGCTCCAGATGGCGACCAAAATGGTCGCCAATGCGACTGATATTTTGCAAATGGCGCCCAGATTTATTAATCTGGGCGCCATTTGCGACTGGCCCCGGCGGCGGCGCGCTGTCTCTTTAAGTATCCCCGGCTGATGCGCGGCTGCCGGGGGTGTCCCGTCCTATCCCCGGCAGCGCGGCGCATCAGTGAGCTGCCTGGGGCCCTGACTTCCGGCACAGGAAGCGCGCGTCAGAGACGCTTCCTGTGTCAGAAGTCACAGCCCCGGCGTACAGAGAGCTCACTGACGCGCCGCGCTGCCGGGGATAGGACGGGACACCCCCGGCAGCCGCGCATCAGCCGGGGACAGTGTCCGAAGAAGAAGAGGATCGCCGGGGGAGCGGGTTGTCAGGTGAGTTTGTGTGTTTGTTTTTTTAAAATACTGCTTAGCATAGAGGAAAGGGGGGGCATCTATAATGGGGGTAGAGGGGGTCATCTATAATGGGGGGAGAAGAGAGTGCCATCTATAATGGGGGGAAGAGAAGGGGGGGCATCTATAATGGGGGGAGAAGAGGGGCCATCTTCAAGGGGGGGAGAGGGGGCTAGCTATAAGGGGAGGGGGTATCTATAAGGGGGGGAGAAGAGGGGGCATCTATAATGGGGAGCAGGAGGGGGCATCTATAATGGGGGGGGGAGGAGGGGGCATCTATAAGGGGGGGAGAAGAGGGGGCATCTATAATGGGGGGGAGAGGGGGCATCTATAATGGGGGGAGGAGGGGGCATCTATAATGGGGGTAGAGGGGGTCATCTATAAAAGGAGGGGGTCATCTATAAAAGGAGGGGGTCATCTATAAGGGGAGGGGGCCATCTATAAGTGTAGGGCAAACTGGCTGCAGACACTGGGAGATAGATATATGCACATTATTATAATCAGGGCCCCTCAGGTGTCTGTATTGTAGGGGGTCACTTGCATTAGTCACTAGGTGAGAGATATATCTATCTATCTATATACACATCTTGTGGGGGGTCACTATGGCTGCAGTCATAAGTCTAGCTCAGTATGTATAGACTGTTGCAAGCTTTTAAAGGGAACCTGTCACCCCCGGTGACAGGGTGACAGGCTCCCAACCCCCCGTTAGAACCCCCTATACTCACCTCATCGCGCCGGGTCCCGCTTCTGGAGGTGGTCGGGTCACGGAGATCTCAGCCGCTGCAGCCCGGCGCGCACACTGAGAGATGAGTCCAACACTCATAGAGAATGACGGAGCGCTGGACTCTCCTGTCATTCTCTGAGTGTTGGACTCATCTCTCAGTGCACGCCGGGCTGCAGCGGCTGAGATCTCCGTGACCCGACCATCTTCAGAAGCGGGATCCGGCGCGATGAGGTGAGTATAGGGGGGTTGGGAGCCTGTCACCCCGGCACAGGGGTCGACAGGTTCCCTTTAAGTTCAAGTTCAGAAGAGTAAGCCTCATTAAAAGGCTAGCCAAGTGAGGCTGAAGTACTGAGTCAGACTGGATATGGTTGTCAAGTTGCAAGTTTCCATGTTGAACATTTTCAGGGTACAAACCCACACACCGTATACGCAGCAAATACGCAGCAAATACGCAACAAATACGCAGCAAATACGCAGCAGTTTGATGGTGAAGATTTAATGCTGAGTTCAGTTATTTAGATCTAATCTGCTGCGTTTTTGTTGCGTATTTGTTGCGTTTTTGCTGCGTATTCGCTGCGTATCGCAGCAGTAAATACGCTGTGTATACGGTGTGTGGGTTTATACCCTCAAACTAAGAAAAGAAAGGATCTAAAGGAGGAGGAGGAGGAGGAGGAGGAGGCTGCCGTGGCCTCTGCACACAGTAAGTCCCATCTAACATAACATTAATTTTACATGGTTTAAAATGTTGGCGACCAAATATTCTATTTGGCGCCTAAATTTTTCAGGTTAGGAGCCAATGGCTCCCAGGTAAATTTTTTAGTCTGGAGCCCTGCACTCACCGGCCACTTTATTAGGTACACTTGTCCAACTGCAAGTTACCACTTAATTTCTAATCAGCCAATCACATGGCGGCAACTCAGTGCATTTAGGCATGTAGACATGGTCAAGACAATCTCCTGCAGTTCAAACCGAGCATCAGTATGGGGAAGAAAGGTGATTTGAGGCCTTTGAACGTGGCATGGTTGTTGGTGCCAGAAGGGCTGGTCTGAGTATTTCAGAAACTGCTGATCTACTGGGATCTTCACGCACAACCATCTCTAGGGTTTACAGAGAATGGTCCGAAAAAGAAAAACCATCCAGTGAGCGGCCGTTCTGTGGGCGGAAATGCCTTGTTGATGCCAGAGGTCAGAGGAGAATGGGCAGACTGGTTCCAGCTGATAGAAAGGCAACAGTGACTCAAATAGCCAACCGTTACAGCCAAGGTAGGCCGAAGAGCATCTCGGAACGCACAGTACACAGTATGGGCTACAGCAGCAGAAGACCACACCGGGGGCCACTCCGCTCAGCTAAGAACAGGAAACTGAGGCTACAATTTGCACAAGCTCATCGAAATTGGACACTAGAAGATTGGAAAAACGTTGCCTGGTCTGATGAGTCTCGATTTCTGCTGCGACATTCGGATGGTAGGGTCAGAATTTGGCGTCAACAACATGAAAGCATGGATCCATCCTGCCTTGTATCAGCGGTTCAGGCTGGTGGGGGTGGTGTCATGGTGTGGGGAATATTTTCTTGGCACTCTTTGGGCCCCTTGGTACCAATTGAGCATGGTTGCAACGCCACAGCCTACCTGAGTATTGTTGCTGACCATGTCCATCCCTTTATGACCACAATGGACCCAACATGTGATGGCTACTTTCAGCAGGATAATGCGCCATGTCATAAAGCTAGAATCATCTCAGACTGGTTTCTTGAACATGACAATGAGGTCACTGTACTCCAATGGCCTCCACAGTCACCAGATCTCAATCCAATAGAGCATCTTTGGGATGTGGTGGAACGGGAGATTGGCATCATGGATGTGCAGCCGACAACTCTGCGGCAACTGTGTGATGCCATCATGTCACTATGGACCAAAATCTCTGAGGAAGCTTCCAGCACCTTGTTGTATCTATGGCACCAAGAATTGGGGCAGTTCTGAGGGCAAAAGGGGGTCCAACCCGTTACTAGCAGGGTGTACCTAATAAAGTGGCCGGTGAGTGTAATATATATATATATATATATATACATATACACACACACACACACACACACACACACAGTCCTATGAGGTCTATATACTTTCCTCTGGTGTCATAACCACATATATATAATCCTATGTGGTAATAACAGGACATGTGTGAGGAGTCTGACATGTAATCCCTGGGATCGGGTGATGTGTGAGGAGTCTGACATGTAATCCCTGGGATCGGGTGTGAGGAGTCTGACATTTAATCTCTGGGATCGGGTGATGTGTGAGGAGTCTGACATGTAATCCCTGGGATCGAGTGATGTGTGAGGAGTCTGACATGTAATCCCTGGGATCGGGTGATGTGTGAGGAGTCTGACATGTAATCCCTGGGATCGGGTGATGTGTGAGGAGTCTGACATGTAATCCCTGGGATCGGGTGATGTGTGAGGAGTCTGACATGTAATCCCTGGGATCGGGTGATGTGTGAGGAGTCTGACATGTAATCCCTGGGATCGGGTGATGTGTGAGGAGTCTGACATGTAATCCCTGGGATCGGGTGTGAGGAGTCTGACATGTAATCTCTGGGATCGGGTGATGTGTGAGGAGTCTGACATGTAATCCCTGGGATCGGGTGATGTGTGAGGAGTCTGACATGTAATCCCTGGGATCGGGTGATGTGTGAGGAGTCTGACATGTAATCCCTGGGATCGGGTGATGTGTGAGGAGTCTGACATGTAATCCCTGGGATCGGGTGATGTGTGAGGAGTCTGACATGTAATCCCTGGGATCGGGTGATGTGTGAGGAGTCTGACATGTAATCCCTGGGATCGGGTGTGAGGAGTCTGACATGTAATCTCTGGGATCGGGTGATGTGTGAGGAGTCTGACATGTAATCCCTGGGATCGGGTGATGTGTGAGGAGTCTGACATGTAATCCCTGGGATCGGGTGATGTGTGAGGAGTCTGACATGTAATCCCTGGGATCGGGTGATGTGTGAGGAGTCTGACATGTAATCCCTGGGATCGGGTGATGTGTGAGGAGTCTGACATGTAATCCCTGGGATCGGGTGATGTGTGAGGAGTCTGACATGTAATCCCTGGGATCGGGTGTGAGGAGTCTGACATGTAATCTCTGGATCGGGCGATGTGTGAGGAGTCTGACATGTAATCTCTGGGATCAGGTGTGAGGAGTCTGACATGTAATCTCTGGGATCGGGTGATGTGTGAGGAGTCTGACATGT
Organism: Dendropsophus ebraccatus; assembly: GCF_027789765.1. Lineage (NCBI taxonomy): Eukaryota > Metazoa > Chordata > Amphibia > Anura > Hylidae > Dendropsophus > Dendropsophus ebraccatus. The sequence goes on along the minus strand of NC_091465.1, from coordinate 2,521,401 downwards.
AATCCCTGGGATCGGGTGATGTGTGAGGAGTCTGACATGTAATCACTGGGATCGGGTGATGTGTGAGGAGTCTGACATGTAATCCCTGGGATCGGGTGATGTGTGAGGAGTCTGACATGTAATCCCTGGGATCGGGTGTGAGGAGTCTGACATGTAATCTCTGGGATCGGGCGATGTGTGAGGAGTCTGACATGTAATCTCTGGGATCAGGTGTGAGGAGTCTGACATGTAATCCCTGGGATCGGGTGATGTGTGAGGAGTCTGACATGTAATCCCTGGGATCGGGTGATGTGTGAGGAGTCTGACATGTAATCCCTGGGATCGGGTGATGTGTGAGGAGTCTGACATGTAATCCCTGGGATCGGGTGATGTGTGAGGAGTCTGACATGTAATCCCTGGGATCGGGTGTGAGGAGTCTGACATGTAATCCCTGGGATCGGGTGATGTGTGAGGAGTCTGACATGTAATCCCTGGGATCGGGTGATGTGTGAGGAGTCTGACATGTAATCCCTGGGATCGGGTGTGAGGAGTCTGACATGTAATCCCTGGGATCGGGTGATGTGTGAGGAGTCTGACATGTAATCTCTGGGATCGGGTGTGAGGAGTCTGACATGTAATCCCTGGGATCGGGTGTGAGGAGTCTGACATGTAATCCCTGGGATCGGGTGATGTGTGAGGAGTCTGACATGTAATCTCTGGGATCGGGTGATGTGTGAGGAGTCTGACATGTAATCCCTGGGATCGGGTGTGAGGAGTCTGACATGTAATCCCTGGGATCGGGTGATGTGTGAGGAGTCTGACATGTAATCCCTGGGATCGGGTGTGAGGAGTCTTGACATGTAATCCCTGGGATCGGGTGTGAGGAGTCTTGACATGTAATCCCTGGGATCGGGTGATGTGTGAGGAGTCTGACATGTAATCTCTGGGATCGGGTGTGAGGAGTCTGACATGTAATCCCTGGGATCGGGTGTGAGGAGTCTGACATGTAATCCCTGGGATCGGGTGATGTGTGAGGAGTCTGACATGTAATCCCTGGGATCGGGTGATGTGTGAGGAGTCTGACATGTAATCTCTGGGATCGGGTGTGAGGAGTCTGACATGTAATCCCTGGGATCGGGTGTGAGGAGTCTGACATGTAATCTCTGGGATCGGGTGTGAGGAGTCTGACATGTAATCCCTGGGATCGGGTGATGTGTGAGGAGTCTGACATGTAATCCCTGGGATCGGGTGATGTGTGAGGAGTCTGACATGTAATCCCTGGGATCGGGTGTGAGGAGTCTGACATGTAATCTCTGGGATCGGGCGATGTGTGAGGAGTCTGACATGTAATCTCTGGGATCAGGTGTGAGGAGTCTGACATGTAATCTCTGGGATCGGGTGATGTGTGAGGAGTCTGACATGTAATCCCTGGGATCGGGTGATGTGTGAGGAGTCTGACATGTAATCCCTGGGATCGGGTGATGTGTGAGGAGTCTGACATGTAATCCCTGGGATCGGGTGATGTGTGAGGAGTCTGACATGTAATCCCTGGGATCGGGTGTGAGGAGTCTGACATGTAATCCCTGGGATCGGGTGATGTGTGAGGAGTCTGACATGTAATCCCTGGGATCGGGTGATGTGTGAGGAGTCTGACATGTAATCCCTGGGATCGGGTGTGAGGAGTCTGACATGTAATCCCTGGGATCGGGTGATGTGTGAGGAGTCTGACATGTAATCTCTGGGATCGGGTGTGAGGAGTCTGACATGTAATCCCTGGGATCGGGTGTGAGGAGTCTGACATGTAATCCCTGGGATCGGGTGATGTGTGAGGAGTCTGACATGTAATCCCTGGGATCGGGTGATGTGTGAGGAGTTTGACATGTAATCCCTGGGATCGGGTGATGTGTGAGGAGTCTGACATGTAATCCCTGGGATCGGGTGTGAGGAGTCTGACATGTAATCCCTGGGATCGGGTGTGAGGAGTCTGACATGTAATCCCTGGGATCGGGTGATGTGTGAGGAGTCTGACATGTAATCTCTGGGATCGGGTGATGTGTGAGGAGTCTGACATGTAATCCCTGGGATCGGGTGTGAGGAGTCTTGACATGTAATCCCTGGGATCGGGTGATGTGTGAGGAGTCTGACATGTAATCTCTGGGATCGGGTGTGAGGAGTCTGACATGTAATCCCTGGGATCGGGTGTGAGGAGTCTGACATGTAATCCCTGGGATCGGGTGATGTGTGAGGAGTCTGACATGTAATCTCTGGGATCGGGTGTGAGGAGTCTGACATGTAATCCCTGGGATCGGGTGTGTGGAGTCTGACATGTAATCCCTGGGATCGGGTGTGAGGAGTCTGACATGTAATCTCTGGGATCGGGTGTGAGGAGTCTGACATGTAATCCCTGGGATCGGGTGTGAGGAGTCTGACATGTAATCCCTGGGATCGGGTGTGAGGAGTCTGACATGTAATCCCTGGGATCGGGTGATGTGTGAGGAGTCTGACATGTAATCCCTGGGATCGGGTGATGTGTGAGGAGTCTGACATGTAATCCCTGGGATCGGGTGTGAGGAGTCTGACATGTAATCCCTGGGATCGGGTGATGTGTGAGGAGTCTGACATGTAATCCCTGGGATCGGGTGATGTGTGAGGAGTCTGACATGTAATCCCTGGGATCGGGTGTGAGGAGTCTGACATGTAATCCCTGGGATCGGGTGATGTGTGAGGAGTCTGACATGTAATCCCTGGGATCTGGTGATGTGTGAGGAGTCTGACATGTAATCCCTGGGATCGGGTGTGAGGAGTCTGACATGTAATCCCTGGGATCGGGTGATGTGTGAGGAGTCTGACATGTAATCTCTGGGATCGGGTGTGAGGAGTCTGACATGTAATCTCTGGGATCGGGTGATGTGTGAGGAGTCTGACATGTAATCCCTGGGATCGGGTGTGAGGAGTCTGACATGTAATCCCTGGGATCTGGTGATGTGTGAGGAGTCTGACATGTAATCCCTGGGATCGGGTGTGAGGAGTCTGACATGTAATCCCTGGGATCGGGTGATGTGTGAGGAGTCTGACATGTAATCCCTGGGATCGGGTGATGTGTGAGGAGTCTGACATGTAATCTCTGGGATCGGGTGTTGTGTGAGGAGATTCCCACCGGTGAGAGGTATAACACGGAGCTGTCATGTGACCGGTGGTCCTCCGGAGGGACAGGCCTGTCTCACCTGGTCGCGGGCTCCGCTCCTCACACCGGTCCGGCAGCCGCACAGGAGACGAGCAGAGCGGAGATCACGTGCCGCCTCCTCTGATTGAGGAATGTGTCAGGTGACGCCGGGATTGGTCGCTCGGTTGCTAGGAGGCGGCTTGTTTGCTGGAGGACCGAGCAGAGCGGCTACACGTCACATCCAGCAGCCTATAATATCTTCTCTTATATACTGACACCAGGCCGAGACTTATCACACTGCCCCAAGCAACCAATCACAGCTCAGCTCCCCAGCAACCACTCACAGCTCAGCTCCCACAGCAACCAATCACAGCTCCCACAGCAACCAATCACAGCTCACCTCCCACAGCAACCAATCACAGCTCAGCTCTCAAAGCAACCAATCACAGCTCAGCTCCCCAGCAACCAATCACAGCTCATGTCTCACAGCAACCAATCACAGCTCACCTCTCACAGCAACCAATCACAGCTCACCTCCCACAGCAACCAATCACAGCTCAGCTCCCACAGAAACCAATCACAGCTCAGCTCCCCAGCAACCAATCACAGCTCAGCTCCCCAGCAACCAATCACAGCTCAGCTCCCCCAACAACCAATCACAGCTCAGCTTCCCCAACAACCAATCACAGCTCAGCTCCACAGCAACCAATCACAGCTCTGCTCCCCCAACAACCAATCACAGCTTTGCTTCCATAGCAACCACAACCAATCACAGCTCAGCTCCCCCAACAACCAATCACAGCTCCGCTTCCATAGCAACCAATCACAGCTCATGTCTCACAGCAACCAATCACAACTCATCTTCCATAGCAACCAGTAGCAGCTTAGCTCCTATAACAACCAATCACAGCTCAGGTCTCATATATCTGTGCCCTCTGTACCCGTCTGTATGTCTGTGCCCGTATCCTGCACCCTTATATATGTCTGTGTTATGGAGGGGGGGTTAAGGGTGGCAGCACACAGGGGTGGGGAGGAGGCGTAACAGGGGTGTGGTAGCACATAGAGGGGACACGAAGGGGGTGTAATGGGGGTGTGGCAGCACACGGAGGGGGGATTGGGGGTGTGGCAGCACACAGAGGGGCGGGGTGTGGCAGCACACAGAGGGGTGTAATGGGGGTGTGTAAGCACACAGAGAGGTGTAACGGGATGGCAGCACACAGAGGGGCGGGGTGTGGCAGCACACAGAGGGGCGGGGTGTGGCAGCACACAGAGGGGTGTAATGGGGGTGTGGCAGCACACAGAGAGGTGTAACGGGGATGGCAGCACACAGAGGGGCGGGGTGTGGCAGCACACAGAGGTGTAACGGGGGTGTGATAGCACACAGAGGGGCGGGTTGTGGCAGCACACAGAGGGGTGTAATGGGGGTGTGGCAGCACACAGAGGGGCAGGGTGTGGCAGCACACAGAGGGGTGTAATGGGGGTGTGGCAGCACACAGAGGGGCAGGGTGTGGCAGCACACAGAGTGGTGTAACGGGGTGTGGCAGCACACAGAGGGGTGTAACAGGGGTGTGGCAGCACACAGAGAGGTGTAATGGGGGTGTGGCAGCACACAGAGGGGTGTAATGGGGGTGTGGCAGCACCCAGAGAGGTGTAGCGGGGTGTGGCAGCACACAGAGGGGTGTAATGGGGGTGTGGCAGCACACAGAGGGGCGGGGTCTGGCAGCACACAGAGGGGTGTAATGGGGGTGTGGCAGCACACAGAGGGGCGGGGTGTGGCAGCACACAGAGGGGTGTAACGGGGGGTGGCAGCACCCAGAGAGGTGTAACGGGGTGTGGCAGCACACAGAGGGGTGTAACGGGGGGTGGCAGCACACAGAGGGGTGTAAAAGGCGTGTCAGCACACAGAGGGGAAGGAAAGGCGGTGTAACCGGGGTGTGGCAGCACACAGAGGGGTGTCAGCACACAGGGGACGGGAAGGGGGTCTAATGGGGGTGTGGCAGCACACGGAGGTGTGTCAGCACACAGAGGGGGCGGGAAGGGGGTCTAATGGGGCGTGTGGCAGCACACAGAGGGGGTAGAGAGCGGTGTAACGGAGGGGTGACAGCACACAAATGGGGACGGGAAGGTGGTGTTACAGCACACAGAAGGGAGGGGTGTAATGGGGTTGTGGCAGCACAGTGGGGCGGGGAGGGCTAGAACGGGGGAGGGGAGGTGTTGCAGCACACAGAGGGGGATTGAAGAGGTGTAATGGGGGTTGCAGCACACAGAGGGGGCAGAAAGGGGGTGTGGCAGCACACAGAGGGGGTGGAGAGGGGTGTAACGGAGGGGTGACAGCACACAAAGGGGGCGGGAAGGTGGTGTTACAGCACACAGAAGGGAGGGGTGTAATAAGGTTGTGGCAGCACAGAGGGGCGGGAAGGGCTACAACGGGGAGGGGAGGTGTTGCAGCACACAGAGGGGGTGGGAAGAGGTGTAATGGGGGGTTGCAGCACATGGAGGGGGCAGGAAAGGGGTGTAACAGGGGGTGTGGCAGCACACAGAGGGGGTGGGAAGGGGTATAACGAGGGGTGTGACAGCACAAAGAGGGGGCCTAACGGGGGGTGGCACTGCACGGTGGGGCAGGGGTGTAGTGGGGGGGGGGCAGCAGACAGGGGTGTGGCAGCACACAGAAGGGCGGGGGATGTGGCAGCACACAGGAGCAGGGAGGAGCTGTAACTGGGTGTGTGGCAGCACACAGAGGGGTGGGGGGTGTAGCAGCACACAGGGGCAGGGAGGGGCTGTAACGGGGGTGTGGCAGCACACAGAGGGGTGGGGGTGTGACAACACACAGAGGGGCGGGGGTGTGGCAGCACACAGAGGGGAGGAGGATGTGGCAGCACACAGAGGGGTGGGGGGTGTAGCAGCACACAGGGGCAGGGAGGGGCTGTAACGGGGGTGTGGCAGCACACAGAAGGGTGGGGGTGTGACAACACACAGAGGGGCGGGGGTGTGGCAGCACACAGAGGGGCGGGGGGGGTGTAGCAGCACACAGGGGCAGGGAGGGGCTGTAACGGGGGGGGTGGCAGCACACAGAGGGGCGGGGGGTGTGACAGCACACAGAGGGGCGGGGTTGTGGCAGAACACAGAGGGGCGGGGGGGGGGGGGGGTTGGTGGCAGCACAGAGAGGGGCGGGGGGGGTGGCAGCACAGAGATGGGCGGGGGGGGGGGGGGGTGGCAGCACACAGATGGGCAGGGTGTGTGGATGTGGTGACCCCCGGTGTGGAGGAGGTGCGGCCGGTCACTTGTCAGATGGTCGGGCGTGACGCCGCTCCTGTGGTGGTTTGCCGAGATACAGCCGGGCCCAGTGATGTTATGTGGTGACGCCAGAGCCGGTTGGGCACACAGGTATGGTGACACATCTGCTTTTATTTTTAATGGGCTGACTATACCTTGTCCCCTGTGGTCAGTGACCTGCCGGGTTGTTGCGGGGTCCTTTGGGTACTTATCACGGTGGTCCGGAGTGGAGTAGTGACCCCCCCCGGACTATTGGCACTGCCACCTACAGAAAGGGGAGGCTTGTATGCAGGGAGTGCAGGGAGGCTTGTGTGCAGGGGGTGCAGGGAGGCTTGTATGCAGGGGGTGCAGGGAGGCTTGTATGCAGGGGGTGCAGGGAGGCTTGTATGCAGGGGGTGCAGGGAGGCCTGTATGCAGGGGGTGCAGGGAGGCTTGTATGCAGGGGGTGCAGGGAGGCTTGTGTGCAGGGGGTAGAGGGAGGCTTGTGTGCAGGGGGTGCAGGGAGGCTTGTGTGCAGGGGGTGCAGGGAGGCTTGTGTGCAGAGGGTAGAGGGAGGCTTGTGTGCAGGGGGTGCAGGGAGGCTTGTATGCAGGGGGTGCAGGGAGGCTTGTGTGCAGGGGGTGCAGGGAGGCTTGTGTGCAGGGGGTGCAGGGAGGCTTGTGTGCAGGGGGTAGAGGGAGGCTTGTGTGCAGGGAGTGCAGGGAGGCTTGTGTGCAGGGGGTAGAGGGAGGCATGTATGCAGGGGGTTCAGGGAGGCTTGTATGCAGGGGGTGCAGGGAGGCATGTATGCAGGGGGTGCAGGGAGGCCTGTATGCAGGGGGTGCAGGGAGGCTTGTTTTCAGGGGTTGCAGGGAGGCCTGTATGCAGGGGGTGCAGGGAGTCTTGTATGCAGGGGGTGCAGGGAGGCTTGTATGCAGGGGGTACAGGGAGGCTTGTATGCAGGGGGTGCAGGGAGGCCTGTATGCAGGGGGTGCAGGGAGGCCTGTATGCAGGGGGTGCAGGGAGGCCTGTATGCAGGGGGTGCAGGGAGGCTTATATGCAGGGGGTACAGGGAGGCTTGTTTGCAGGGGGTTCAGGGAGGCTTGAATGCAGGGGGTGCAGGGAGACTTGTTTGCAGGGAGGCCTGTATGCAGGGGGTGCAGGGAGGCCTGTATGCAGGGGGTGCAGGGAGGCCTGTATGGAGGGGGTGCAGGGAGGCTTGTATGCAGGTGGTACAGGGAGGCTTGTTTGCAGGGGGTGCAGGGAGGCCTGTATGCAGGGGGTGCAGGGAGGCATATATGCAGGGGGTGCAGGGAGGCCTGTATGCAGGGGGTGCAGGGAGGCTTGTATGCAGGGGGTGCAGGGAGGCTTGTATGCAGGGGGTGCAGGGAGGCCTGTATGCAGGAGGGGCTTGTATGCAGGGGGTACAGGGAAGCTTGTATGCAGGGGGTGCAGGGAGGCATGTATGCAGGGGGTGCAGGGAGACTTGTATGCAGGGAGGCTTATATGCAGGGGGTACAGAGAGGCCTGTATGCAAGGGGTGCAGGGAAGCCTGTATGCAGGGGGTGCAGGGAGGCCTGTATGCAGGGGGTGCAGGGAGGCCTGTATGCAGGGGGTGCAGGGAGGCCTGTATACAAGGGGTGCAGGGAGGCCTGTATGCAGGGGGTGCAGGGAGGCCTGTATGCAGGGGGGGCTTGTATGCAGGGGGTACAGGGAAGCTTGTATGCAGGGGGTGCAGGGAGGCCTGTATGCAGGGGGGGCTTGTATGCAGGGGGTACAGGGAAGCTTGTATGCAGGGGGTGCAGGGAGGCCTGTGTGCAGGGGGTGCAGGGAGGCTTGTATGCAGGGGGTGCAGGGAGGCCTGTGTGCAGGGAGGCTTTTATGCAGGGGGTACAGGGAGGCTTGTGTGCAGGGGGTGCAGGGAGGCTTGTATGCAGGGGGTGCAGGGAGGCTTGTATGCAGGGGGTGCAGGGAGGCCTGTATGCAGGGGGTGCAGGGAGGCCTGTGTGCAGGGGGTGCAGGGAGGCCTGTGTGCAGGGGGTGCAGGGAGGCTTGTATGCAGGGGGTGCAGGGAGGCTTTTATGCAGGGGGTGCAGGGAGGCTTGTTTGCAATGGGTGCAGGGAGGCCTGTATGCAGGGGGTTCACAGATTATTGCATAGATACGGTGAGTGCAATGCTCTGCAGGTTGCTTCCACTGTAACGTATGATGTGATATATAATCTGCAAATCAGTACAAGAGACGCCAGAAGCGTCCATGGTCAGAGGACCCCTGTATGTAAGGGGGGCAGGGGCGTGGGACCCTAGAAGCTTCCTGGCCTCCGCCCCCCCCCCCCACCACCACCACCATAACTGCTGTATACAGATGATATATACTATTACACTGATAATCCTATCTCACTGCTCCTGTTCTGTACAAAGAGAAATCTTGTGAAAATTCTCAATGTTTGTACAAAGCTGTGACCAGCAGGGGGCGACCCTATCCCATCTCCTGTACATTATATCAGTGCTGCCCCCCATCTCCTGTACATTATATCATTATATCAGTGCTGCCCCCCCCCTCATCTCCTGTACATTATATCAGTGCTGCCCCCCCCCCTCATCTCCTGTACATTATATCAGTGCTGCCCCCCCATCTCCTGTACATTATATCAGTGCTGCCCCCCCCCCTCATCTCCTGTACATTATATCATTATATCAGTGCTGCCCCCCCCTCATCTCCTGTACATTATATCAGTGCTGCCCCCCCTCATCTCCTGTACATTATATCAGTGCTGCCCCCCCTCACCTCCTGTACATTATATCATTATATCAGTGCTGCCCCCCCCCTCACCTCCTGTACATTATATCAGTGCTGCCCCCCCCCCATCTCCTGTACATTATATCATTATATCAGTGCTGCCCCCCCCCTCACCTCCTGTACATTATATCATTATATCAGTGCTGCCCCCCCCCATCTCCTGTACATTATATCAGTGCTGCCCCCCCCCCATCTCCTGTACATTATATCAGTGCTGCCCCCCCCATCTCCTGTACATTATATCATTATATCAGTGCTGCCCCCCCTCATCTCCTGTACATTATATCAGTGCTGCCCCCCCTCATCTCCTGTACATTATATCAGTGCTGCCCCCCCTCACCTCCTGTACATTATATCATTATATCAGTGCTGCCCCCCCCCCTCACCTCCTGTACATTATATCAGTGCTGCCCCCCTCATCTCCTGTACATTATATCATTATATCAGTGCTGCCCCCCCCCTCATCTCCTGTACATTATATCAGTGCTGCCCCCCCATCTCCTGTACATTATATCATTATATCAGTGCTGCCCCCCCATCTCCTGTACATTATATCAGTGCTGCCCCCCCATCTCCTGTACATTATATCATTATATCAGTGCTGCCCCCCCTCATCTCCTGTACATTATATCAGTGCTGCCCCCCTCATCTCCTGTACATTATTTCAGTGCTGCCCCCCCCCTCATCTCCTGTACATTATATCATTATATCAGTGCTGCCCCCCCCTCATCTCCTGTACATTATATCAGTGCTGCCCCCCCTCATCTCCTGTACATTATATCAGTGCTGCCCCCCCTCACCTCCTGTACATTATATCATTATATCAGTGCTGCCCCCCCCTCACCTCCTGTACATTATATCAGTGCTGCCCCCCTCATCTCCTGTACATTATATCATTATATCAGTGCTGCCCCCCCCCCTCATCTCCTGTACATTATATCATTATATCAGTGCTGCCCCCCCATCTCCTGTACATTATATCATTATATCAGTGCTGCCCCCCCCCCTCATCTCCTGTACATTATATCAGTGCTGCCCCCCCCCCTCATCTCCTGTACATTATATCAGTGCTGCCCCCCCATCTCCTGTACATTATATCATTATATCAGTGCTGCCCCCCATCTCCTGTACATTATATCAGTGCTGCCCCCCCATCTCCTGTACATTATATCATTATATCAGTGCTGCCCCCCCCCTCATCTCCTGTACATTATATCAGTGCTGCCCACCCCCTCATCTCCTGTACATTATATCAGTGCTGCCCCCCCATCTCCTGTACATTATATCATTATATCAGTGCTGCCCCCCATCTCCTGTACATTATATCAGTGCTGCCCCCCCCATCTCCTGTACATTATATCAGTGCTGCCCCCCCATCTCCTGTACATTATATCATTATATCAGTGCTGCCCCCCCTCATCTCCTGTACATTATATCATTATATCAGTGCTGCCCCCCCTCATCTCCTGTACATTATATCATTATATCAGTGCTGCCCCCCCATCTCCTGTACATTATATCATTATATCAGTGCTGCCCCCTCATCTCCTGTACATTATATCAGTGCTGCCCCCCATCTCCTGTACATTATATCATTATATCAGTGCTGCCCCCCCCTCATCTCCTGTACATTATATCAGTGCTGCCCCCCCATCTCCTGTACATTATATCAGTGCTGCCCCCCCATCTCCTGTACATTATATCATTATATCAGTGCTGCCCCCCCTCATCTCCTGTACATTATATCAGTGCTGCCCCCCCATCTCCTGTACATTATATCAGTGCTGCCCCCCATCTCCTGTACATTATATCAGTGCTGCCCCCCCCCCTCATCTCCTGTACATTATATCAGTGCTGCCCCCCCCATCTCCTGTACATTATATCAGTGCTGCCCCCCCATCTCCTGTACATTATATCATTATATCAGTGCTGCCCCCCCTCATCTCCTGTACATTATATCAGTGCTGCCCCCCCATCTCCTGTACATTATATCAGTGCTGCCCCCCCATCTCCTGTACATTATATCATTATATCAGTGCTGCCCCCCCCATCTCCTGTACATTATATCATTATATCAGTGCTGCCCCCCCTCATCTCCTGTACATTATATCAGTGCTGCCCCCCCCCATCTCCTGTACATTATATCATTATATCAGTGCTGCCCCCTCATCTCCTGTACATTATATCATTATATCAGTGCTGCCCCCCCTCATCTCCTGTACATTATATCATTATATCAGTGCTGCCCCCTCATCTCCTGTACATTATATCAGTGCTGCCCCCCCCTCATCTCCTGTACATTATATCAGTGCTCCCCCCCATCTCCTGTACATTATATCATTATATCAGTGCTGCCCCCCCATCTCCTGTACATTATATCATTATATCAGTGCTGCCCCCCCATCTCCTGTACATTATATCATTATATCAGTGCTGCCCCCCCTCATCTCCTGTACATTATATCAGTGCTCCCCCCATCTCCTGTACATTATATCATTATATCAGTGCTGCCCCCCCCATCTCCTGTACATTATATCATTATATCAGTGCTGCCCCCTCCCTCATCTCCTGTACATTATATCAGTGCTGCTCCCCTCATCTCCTGTACATTATATCAGTGCTGCTCCCCTCATCTCCTGTACATTATATCATTATATCAGTGCTGCTCCCCTCATCTCCTGTACATTATATCATTATAGTGCTTGAAAATCCCTATATTGTAATCCGTATTCTTCTTCTTCCGTTTCTGCTTCTTCTTCCAGCCGTTTTTCTGCGCGTAATACAGCCAGAACCGCTTTGCGCACACACACTCTGTTCAAACTGCGTTTCGAAGCCCTCGGCGGTGTGTGGTGTGCTATCTATTTTTCGTTTTGATCGGATTTGTCGTTTTTAAGAAATTTACGTTTAAAGACCCCAAATTTCCCATAGAAAATAATGGCCCATTGCAAATAATGGCCACACTCTAACCGCTAACAGCCAATCACAGCACATATGCAAATAGCTGTAATATAGCAGCCAATAGGAACTCTAAGGTCCTGTCAGGCAATGTATCACACCATCCACAGTCACATGTCCACTATTGGCCAATAGAAGATGTAATATATGGAAGGTCCTTAAAGGGAACCAATCACACACAAATTGGCCATAAAGATAAGGAAACGTGCTGGTACATCAGCCAGCACGCTTCCTAACCATCCCCCTGTCCCCTCCGTCCCATGAACATTCAGCCCGCAAAGTTAGTTTAATAGTGTCCCGCGCTGTATGCAAATTACCATGTAAGTAGTCAAGGTGGGCGGGCGGCTGGTCAAGTAGTCCCGGTGGGCGGGGGCTTCGTCATGTAGTCACAGGCTCCTGGGCCGCCTCCGGTGCTGTAATCACGCCCCTCCGGGCGTGTTGTAAAGCGGCTCCTGGTGACGTCACTCGGGGGGGCCGGCATTGCACGTCGGCCACGCCGACGTCTTTGCTAAGCTGCGCGTGCGCAGTGCAGCCTGAGAAGACGCTGCTGTACTGCGCTTGCGCGGCGTAGTACAGCAGCGGCTTCACCCACTGTACTGCGCACGCGCAGCTTAGTAAAGACGTCGGCGTGGCCGACGTGCAATGCCGGCCCCCCCGAGTGACGTCACCAGGAGCCGCTTTACAACACGCCCGGAGGGGCGTGATTACAGCACCGGAGGCGGCCCAGGAGCCTGTGACTACATGACGAAGCCCCCGCCCACCGGGACTACTTGACCAGCCGCCCGCCCACCTTGACTACTTACATGGTAATTTGCATACAGCGCGGGACACTATTAAACTAACTTTGCGGGCTGAATGTTCATGGGACGGAGGGGACAGGGGGATGGTTAGGAAGCGTGCTGGCTGATGTACCAGCACGTTTCCTTATCTTTATGGCCAATTTGTGTGTGATTGGTTCCCTTTAACGATTTTGTCTCCCTGACATGAGTAAGATTGTCATGGTAACCGAGCAATGGTCTTTACCATTATAAGAAGCAGAGGTCAGTCAGTAAAATAGCAGAGCTGAGGCAGGCATGTAGCAGGGACGGTACCCAAGCCGCTCTTAAAGGGACAGTACCCAAGCCGCTCTTAAAGGGACGGTACCCAAGCCGCTCTTAAAGGGACGGTACCCAAGCTGCTCTTAAAGGGACGGTACCCAAGCCGCTCTTAAAGGGACGGTACCCAAGCCGCTCTTAAAGGGACGGTACCCAAGCTGCTCTTAAAGGGACGGTACCCAAGCCGCAGTGTAAGGGGAATTACATAAGTCGCTCTTACAGGGACAGTACCCAAGTTGCTCTTAAAGGGACGGTACTTAAGTCGCTCTTAAAGGAAAGGTATGCAAGTCGCTCTTAAAGGGACCCAATTCGCTCTAAATGGGTCCCTTTAAGAGCGACCCGGGTCCTTTTAAGATCAACCCGGGTCCCTTTAAGAGCAAAATATGTCCCTTTAAGAGCAAAATATGTCCCTTTAAGAGCGAACCTGGGTGCCTTTAAGAGCAACCTGGGTCCCTTTAAAAGCGAAATATTTCCCTTTAAGAGTGACCTGGGTCCCTTTAAGAGCAACCTGACTCCCTTTAAGAGCAAAATATTTCCCTTTAAGAGCGACCTGGGTCCCTTTAAGAGCAACCTGGGTCCCTTTAAGAGCTAAATATTTCCCTTTAAGAGCAACCTGGGTCCCTTTAAGAGCAAAATATGTCCCTTTAAGAGCGACTTGGGTCCCTTTAAGAGCGAAATGGGTCCCTTTAAGAGCGACCTGGGTCCCTTTAAAAGCGACCTGGGTCCCTTTAAGAGTGAAATCGGTCCCTTTAAGAGTGAAATTGGTCCCTTTAACCCCTTGCCGCAAAATGACGTTCCTGGAACGTCATGTAAAGCAGGTAGTTCCCACAACATGACGTTTCAGGAACGTCATGGCTTCCCTGCCTCCCCCCGCTATCCCTATGTAAGATCGGGCAGCAGGAGGAGGCTGTGTCACACAGCATCCCCCTGCTGCCTCTGCCCTGAGGGGAGCCGCGCTCCCCCGGGCAGTTAACCCCATAAACGCCGCGGTCAATGCGACCGCAGCGTCTATGGGGAGATTTGTAAAAATACAACTAGTATGTCCCCCGGCCCCCCTACCCTCGTCCTCCGATACCGGAGATCACCGCTATTACCGTTATAGCGGTGATCTCCGGTACCGGGAATTACCGGCGCCGCCGAGAGCTTTCATCTCCCCCCACCGTGAATCCACGGTGGGGGGAGATGAAAAATGTCCCCTTAGACCCCAGATCAGCCCCCCGATCAGACCCCAGATCACCGTACCCGTGCGGCCATCAGATCCAAGATGGCCGCCCCCATCCCTGCGAACAAACGCTGTTTGTTCGCAGGGATGGAAATAAAATAATGATCAAAGCCCCATGCTCTCCGCCACCGGAGGTAGCGGAGAGCATGGGGCAGTGACCGGGGACCCCCCGTGTGGTCCCGGAGCAGGCGATCGGCGGTATATACTATATACCGCTGATCGCCTGTTCCCAGTGCTGCCGGCACTTTTTATCCCCTGTCACCATAAATCATTGGTGACAGGGGATAAAAAGTGTTACAGTGTCGCCCCCCCCCATGTGTGAAAATATCACAGTAATCATAGTAATACAGTGAAACAAATGTGTAAAAGTACAAAAAGTGACAAACACACAAAAAAATAAAACACACACTTTTTTTTATTATAGTAATAACTGCAGTTTACTCCCAGATTATTCCTAACCCCCCAGATTACCCATAACCTCTGACTGCCTCTAACCACCGCACGTTGACCGTAACCACCGCACACTGCCTCTAACCACCGCACGTCGCCTCTAACCACCGCACGTCGCCTCTAACCACCGCACGTCGCCTCTAACCACCGCACGTCGCCTCTGACCACCGCACCTTGCCTCTGACCACCGCACGTCGCCTCTGACCACCGCACCTTGTCTCTGACCACCGCACGTCGCCTCTAACCACCGCACGTCGCCTCTAACCACCGCACGTCGCCTCTAACCACCGCACGTCGCCTCTAACCACCGCACGTCGCCTCTAACCACCGCACGTCGCCTCTGACCACCGCACGTCGCCTCTAACCACCGCACGTCGCCTCTAACCACCGCACGTTGCCTCTGACCACCGCACGTCGCCTCTAACCACCGCACGTCGCCTCTGACCACCGCACGTCGCCTCTAACCACCGCACGTTGCCTCTGACCACCGCACGTCGCCTCTAACCACCGCACGTCGCCTCTAACCACCGCACGTCGCCTCTGACGACAGCACGTTGCCTCTAACCACCGCACGTCGCCTCTAACCACCGCACGTTGCCTCTGACCACCGCACGTCGCCTCTAACCACCGCACGTTGCCTCTAACCACCGCACGTTGCCTCTAACCATCTCAGGTGGCCTCTAACCATCTCAGGTGGCCTCTAACCACTGCACGTCACCTCTGACCACCGCACCTTGCCTCTGACCACCGCACGTCGCCTCTAACCACCGCACGTTGCCTCTAACCACCGCACGTTGCCTCTAACCATCTCAGGTGGCCTCTAACCATCTCAGGTGGCCTCTAAACACCGCACGTCGCCTCTGACCACCGCACGTCGCCTCTGACCACCGCACGTCGCCTCTGACCACCGCACGTCGCCTCTGACCACCGCACGTCGCCTCTGACCACCGCACGTTGCCTCTGACCACCGCACGTTGCCTCTAACCACCGCACCTTGCCTCTGACCACCGCACGTCGCCTCTAACCACCGCACGTCGCCTATAACCACCGCACGTTGCCTCTAACCATCTCAGGTGGCCTCTAACCATCTCAGGTGGCCTCTAACCACCGCACGTCGCCTCTGACCACCGCACGTCGCCTCTGACCACCGCACGTCGCCTCTGACCACCGCACGTCGCCTCTGACCACCGCACCTTGCCTCTGACCACCGCACGCTGCCTCTGACCACCGCACGTCGCCTCTAACCACCGCACGTCGCCTCTAACCACCGCACGTCGCCTCTCACCACCGCACGTCGCCTCTAACCACCGCACGTCGCCTCTAACCACCGCACGTCGCCTCTGACCACCGCACGTCGCCTCTAACCACCGCACGTCGCCTCTGACCACCGCACGTCGCCTCTAACCACCGCACGTCGCCTCTGACCACCGCACGTCGCCTCTAACCACCGCACGTCGCCTCTAACCACCGCACGTCGCCTCTGACGACAGCACGTTGCCTCTAACCACCGCACGTCGCCTCTAACCACCGCACGTTGCCTCTGACCACCGCACGTCGCCTCTAACCACCGCACGTCGCCTCTGACCACCGCACGTTGCCTCTGACCACCGCACGTCGCCTCTGACCACCGCACGTTGCCTCTGACCACCGCACGTTGCCTCTAACCACCGCACCTTGCCTCTGACCACCGCACGTCGCCTCTAACCACCGCACGTCGCCTATAACCACCGCACGTTGCCTCTAACCATCTCAGGTGGCCTCTAACCATCTCAGGTGGCCTCTAACCACCGCACGTCGCCTCTTACCACCGCACGTCGCCTCTGACCACCGCACGTCGCCTCTGACCACCGCACGTCGCCTCTGACCACCGCACCTTGCCTCTGACCACCGCACGCTGCCTCTGACCACCGCACGTGGCCTCTAACCACCGCACGTCGCCTCTAACCACCGCACGTCGCCTCTCACCACCGCACGTCGCCTCTAACCACCGCACGTCGCCTCTAACCACCGCACGTCGCCTCTGACCACCGCACGTCGCCTCTAACCACCGCACGTCGCCTCTGACCACCGCACGTCGCCTCTAACCACCGCACGTCGCCTCTGACCACCGCACGTCGCCTCTAACCACCGCACGTCGCCTCTAACCACCGCACGTCGCCTCTGACGACAGCACGTTGCCTCTAACCACCGCACGTCGCCTCTAACCACCGCACGTTGCCTCTGACCACCGCACGTCGCCTCTAACCACCGCACGTTGCCTCTAACCACCGCACGTTGCCTCTAACCATCTCAGGTGGCCTCTAACCATCTCAGGTGGCCTCTAACCACTGCACGTCACCTCTGACCACCGCACCTTGCCTCTGACCACCGCACGTCGCCTCTAACCACCGCACGTTGCCTCTAACCATCTCAGGTGGCCTCTAACCATCTCAGGTGGCCTCTAAACACCGCACGTCGCCTCTGACCACCGCACGTCGCCTCTGACCACCGCACGTCGCCTCTGACCACCGCACGTCGCCTCTGACCACCGCACGTTGCCTCTAACCACCGCACGTTGCCTCTAACCACCGCACCTTGCCTCTGACCACCGCACGTCGCCTCTAACCACCGCACGTCGCCTATAACCACCGCACGTTGCCTCTAACCATCTCAGGTGGCCTCTAACCATCTCAGGTGGCCTCTAACCACCGCACGTCGCCTCTGACCACCGCACGTCGCCTCTGACCACCGCACGTCGCCTCTGACCACCGCACGTCGCCTCTAACCACCGCACGTCGCCTCTGACCACCGCACCTTGCCTCTGACCACCGCACGCTGCCTCTGACCACCGCACGCTGCCTCTGACCACCGCACGCTGCCTCTGACCACCGCGCGCTGCCTCTGACCACCGCACGTCGCCTCTAACCACCGCACCTTGCCTCTGACCACCACACCTTGCCTCTGACCACCGCACGCTGTCTCTGACCACCGCACCTTGCCTCTGACCACCGCACGCTGCCTCTGACCACCGCACGCTGCCTCTGACCACCGCACGTCGCCTCTGACCACCGCACGCTGCCTCTGACCACCGCACGTTGCCCCTGACCACCCCACGTTGCCCCTGACCACCCCACGTTGCCCGTAACCACCGCACGTTGCCCGTAACCACCGCACGTTGCCCCTAACCACCGCACGTTGCCTCTAACCACCCCAAATTGCCAATGACCCCCTCCAGATTGCCCGTAACCACGCCAGATTGCCGTAACCAACCCAAATTACATATAAGCACTTTAGTTTATCCGTAACCAACCCAGATTGTCCGTAACCACCTCACGTTGGCCGTAACCACAGCAGGTTGCCTGTAATCACCTCAAGATTACCCGTAACCACAGCAGGTTGCCCATCACCACCCCAGGTTGCCCGTAACCACCCCGCATTACCTGTAATCTCATTTTTTTATTGTATTTTAGTAACTGCGCTGTTCTAATAACCATTACTAGCTGCGGTTTTGCTCCAGCAAATTGGCGCTCCCTTCCTTCTGAGCCCGGCTGTGTGCCCACACAGTGGTTTATGCCCACATATGGGGTACTGTTCTACTCAGGAGAACCTGCGTTACAGATTTTGGGGTGAATTTTTTCTTTTAGTCCTCGTGAAATTTAGAAATTTTAAACTAAACCAACATATTATTGGAAAAATTTGAGTTTTTCATTTTTAATGGCCATTTTTTAATACTTTCCTCTAATACCTGTGGGGTCAAAATGCTCACCACACCCCAAGATGAATTCTCTGAGGGGTGCACTTTCCAAAATGGGGTGACTTATGGCGAGATTTTACTCCGCTGGCACTACAGGGGCGCTGCAAACCCACCTGGCGCTCAGAAACTTCTTCAGCAAAATCTGCACAGAAAATGCTAATTGGCGCTCCTTCCCTTCTGAGCCCGGCTGTGTGCCCATGCAGGGGTTTATGCCCCCATATGGGGTACCGTTCTACTCAGGAGAACCTGCGTTACAGATTTTGGGGTACTTTTTTTCTCCTGTTCCTTGTGAAATTAAGAAATTTAAAACTAAACTAACATATTATTGGAAAAATTCAGGTTTTTCATATTAACTGTCTAATTCTGAATACTTTCCTGTAATACCTGTGGGGTTAAAATGGTCACCACACCCCAAGATGAATTCTCTGAGGGGTTTACTTTCCAAAATGGGGTGACTTATGGGGGGTTTTCTCTCTGCGGACACTACAGGGGCGCTGCAAATGCACCTGGCGCTCAGAAACTTCTTCAGCAAAATCTGCATTTAAAAAGCTAATTGGCGCTCCCTTCCTTCTGAGCCCGACTGTGTGCCCATACGGTGGTTTACACCCACATATGGGGTACCGTTGTACTCAAGAGCAGTGGCGTAGCTACCATGAAGGCAGGGAAGGCAGTTGCTATGGGGCCCCGGACTACAGGGGGCCCGGGGGCCGCCTTGCCCGTCTCCCCTGTCTTTAAGGTAGCTACGCTACTGATAGCAAAGCACCCTGCCAGAGATGCAGAAGGGAGCGTCTCCAATCCCCTCTGTAACACCTCCGCACCTTCCCCGGACACAGGCTCAGAGCGTCCTGCACCAGTGTCCCCCTCTCCACAAGTGAAACAGTCCCGGGACGTTCCGCTAAGCCCCGCCCCCATCGCGGCAAGCCCCGCCCCCAGCGCCCACCGCGGGTGGGATATTCGCTCATGGCAGAGTGCACAGGGCCTGAGGAGGAGACACAGCAGGAGGATGGTAACTATCACTGCCAGCTGGAAGTAACCAGCTTCCCTGGCATCCTGTATAATGGGGTCACCAGCCTCCCTGGCATCCTGTATAATGGGGTCACTCAGCCTCCCTGGCATCCTGTATAATGGGGTCACTCAGCCTCCCTGGCATCCTGTATAATGGGGTCACCAGCCTCCCTGGCATCCTGTATAATGGGGTCACCAGCTTCCCTGGCATCCTGTATAATGGGGTCACACAGCTTCCCTGGCATCCTGTATAATAGGGGTCACCAGCTTCCCTGGCATCCTGTATAATGGGGTCACCAGCCTCCCTGGCATCCTGTATAATGGGGTCACTCAGCCTCCCTGGCATCCTGTATAATGGGGGTCACTCAGCCTCCCTGGCATCCTGTATAATGGGGTCACCAGCCTCCCTGGCATCCTGTATAATGGGGTCACTCAGCTTCCCTGGCATCCTGTATAATGGGGGTCACTCAGCCTCCCTGGCATCCTGTATAATGGGGTCACCAGCCTCCCTGGCATCCTGTATAATGGGGTCACTCAGCTTCCCTGGCATCCTGTATAATGGGGTCACTCAGCTTCCCTGGCATCCTGTATAATGGGGTCACCAGCTTCCCTGGCATCCTGTATAATGGGGTCACTCAGCTTCCCTGGCATCCTGTATAATGGGGTCACTCAGCTTCCCTGGCATCCTGTATAATGGGGTCACCAGCTTCCCTGGCATCCTGTATAATGGGGGGTCACCAGCTTCCCTGGCATCCTGTATAATGGGGTCACTCAGCCTCCCTGGCATCCTGTATAATGGGATCACTCAGCTTCCCTGGCATCCTGTATAATGGGGTCACCAGCTTCCCTGGCATCCTGTATAATGGGGTCACCAGCTTCCCTGGCATCCTGTATAATGGGGTCACTCAGCTTCCCTGGCATCCTGTATAATGGGGTCACCAGCTTCCCTGGCATCCTGTATAATGGGATCACTCAGCTTCCCTGGCATCCTGTATAATGGGGTCACCAGCCTCCCTGGCATCCTGTATAATGGGGTCACTCAGCTTCCCTGGCATCCTGTATAATGGGGTCACTCAGCTTCCCTGGCATCCTGTATAATGGGGTCACCAGCTTCCCTGGCATCCTGTATAATGGGGGGTCACCAGCTTCCCTGGCATCCTGTATAATGGGGTCACTCAGCCTCCCTGGCATCCTGTATAATGGGATCACTCAGCTTCCCTGGCATCCTGTATAATGGGGTCACCAGCTTCCCTGGCATCCTGTATAATGGGGTCACCAGCTTCCCTGGCATCCTGTATAATGGGGTCACTCAGCTTCCCTGGCATCCTGTATAATGGGGTCACCAGCTTCCCTGGCATCCTGTATAATGGGATCACTCAGCTTTCCTGGCATCCTGTATAATGGGGGGTCACTCAGCTTCCCTGGCATCCTGTATAATGGGGTCACTCAGCTTCCCTGGCATCCTGTATAATGGGGTCACTCAGGCTCAGCTTCCCTGGCATCCTGTATAATGGGGTCACTCAGGCTCAGCTTCCCTGGCATCCTGTATAATGGGGTCACTCAGGCTCAGCTTCCCTGGCATCCTGTGTAATGGGGGTCACTCAGCTTCCCTGGCATCCTGTATAATGGGGTCACCAGCTTCCCTGGCATCCTGTATAATGGGGTCACTCAGGCTCAGCTTCCCTGGCATCCTGTATAATGGGGTCACTCAGGCTCAGCTTCCCCGGCATCCTGTATAATGGGGTCACTCAGGCTCAGCTTCCCCGGCATCCTGTGTAATGGGGTCACTCAGCCTCCCTGGCATCCTGTATAATGGGGTCACCCAGCTTCCCTGGCATTCTGTATAATGGGGTCACTCAGCTTCCCTGGCATCCTGTATAATGGGGTCACCAGCCTCCCTGGCATCCTGTATAATGGGGGTCACCAGCTTCCCTGGCATCCTGTATAATGGGGGTCTCCAGCTTCCCTGGCATCCTGTATAATGGGGTCACTCAGGCTCAGCCTCCCTGGCATCCTGTATAATGGGGTCACTCAGCTTCCCTGGCATCCTGTATAATGGGGTCACTCAGCTTCCCTGGCATCCTGTATAATGGGGTCACTCAGCTTCCCTGGCATCCTGTATAATGGGGTCACTCAGCTTCCCTGGTATCCTGTATAATGGGGTCACTCAGCTTCCCTGGCATCCTGTATAATGGGGTCACCAGCTTCCCTGGCATCCTGTATAATGGGGGTCAGCAGCTTCCCTGGCATCCTGTATAGTGGGGTCACTCAGCCTCCCTGGCATCCTGTATAATGGGGTCACTCAGCTTTCCTGGCATCCTGTATAATGGGGTCACTCAGCTTTCCTGGCATCCTGTATAATGGGGTTACTCAGCTTCCCTGGCATCCTGTATAATGGGGCCATTCAGCCTTCCTGGCATCCTGTATAATGGGATCACTCAGCTTCCCTGGTATCCTGTATAATGGGGTCACTCAGCTTCCCCGGCATCCTGTGTAATGGGGGTCACTCAGCTTCCCTGGCATCCTGTATAATGGGGGTCACTCAGCTTCCCTGCATCCTGTATAATGGGGTCAGATAGCCTCCCTGGCATCCTGTATAATGGGGTCACTCAGCCTCCCTGGCATCCTGTGTAATGGGGTCACTCAGCTTCCCTGGCATCCTGTATAATGGGGTCACTCAGCTTCCCTGGCATCCTGTATAATGGGGTCAGACAGCCTCCCTGGCATCCTGTATAATGGGGTCACTCAGCTTTCCCAACATCCTGTATAATGGGGTCTCTCAGCCTCCCTGGCATCCTGTATAATGGGGTCACTCAGCTTCCCTGGCATCCTGTATAATGGGGTCACTCAGCTTTCCTGGCATCCTGTATAATGGGGTCACTCAGCTTCCCTGGCATCCTGTATAATGGGGTCACTCAGCTTTCCTGGCATCCTGTATAATGGGGTCACTCAGCTTCCCTGGCATCCTGTATAATGGGGTCACACAGCTTCCCTGGCATCCTGTATAATGGGGTCACTCAGCTTCCCGGCATCCTGTATAATGGGGTCACTCAGCTTTCCTGGCATCCTGTATAATGGGGTCAGACAGCCTCCCTGGCATCCTGTATAATGGGGTCACTCAGCTTCCCTGGCATCCTGTATAATGGGGTCACTCAGCTTCCCTGGCATCCTGTATAATGGGGGTCACTCAGCTTCCCTATATCCTGTATAATGGGGGTCACTCAGCTTCCCTATATCCTGTATAATGGGGTCACCAGCTTCCCTGGCATCCTGTATAATGGGGGTCACTCAGCTTCCCTATATCCTGTATAATGGGGGTCACTCAGCTTCCCTATATCCTGTATAATGGGGTCACCAGCTTCCCTGGCATCCTGTATAATGGGGTCACTCAGCTTCCCTAGCATCTTGTATAGTAGTCAGTATAATGTAGGTCACCCCCTGGACTCAGAGCTGCCCCAACCAGCAGGGACTCCGAGTGGCCTGCTACCACTCACCCACCCCCACCCCAGGGCACAGCGTCTCAGAGCTGCCAAAGGCAGGGGGACAGCTCCATATTGCCGGTACAGGTAATATGTTGGGGGGCCCCATACACTTTTTTGCTATGGGGCCCCATGAATCCTAGTTACGCCCCAGCTCAAGAGAACCTGCGTTACAAATTTTGGGGTGGTTTTTTTCTCATGTTCCTTTTGAAAATTAGAAACTTTAATCTAAACGTATATGTTATTGGAAAATTTAAATTTTCCATTTTTTTACGGCCTAATGGTGAACATTTTCCTCCAGCCCCTGTAGGGTTAAAATGCTCATTATACCCCTAGATTAATTCTTTAAGGTGTCTAGTTTCCAAAATGGGGTCACTTATGGGGGTTTCCAGTATACAAGCCTCCTAAATCCATTTAAAAAAAAGAACTGGACCCTAAAAAAAATCCATTTTGGAAATTTCATGAAAATTTGATATATTGCTAATAAATTTCTAAGCCCCGTAACACCCTAAAAAAGTAAAATATGTTTCCCAAATTATGCCAGAATAAAGAGGACATATCGGTAATGTGACTTAGTAACTAATGTATATGCTAGGACTTCCTTTTTTAAGAAGCAGAGAATTTCAAAGTTCATAAAATGCTACTTTTTAAAATTTTTCATGATATTTTGATGTTTTTCACAAAAAAACACAAAGTAGTGATCAAATTTTGCCACTAACATAAAGTGCCATATGTGACGAAAAACCAATCAGAATCGCTAGCATACGTTACAGCATCACTGAGCTATAAGAGCATAAAGTGAGACAGGTCAGATTTTAAAAAATTAGCTTGGTCATTAAGGCCCAAACAGGCTTTAGAGGCAAGGGGTTAAGAGCGACCTGGGTCCCTTTAAGAGCGATCTGGGTCCCTTTAAGAGCGATCTGGGTCCATTTAAGAGTGAAATGGGTCCCTTTAAGAGCAACCTGGGTCCCTTTAAGAGCGATCTGGGTCCCTTTAAGAGCGATCTGGGTCCATTTAAGAGTGAAATGGGTCCCTTTAAGAGCAACCTGGGTCCCTTTAAGAGCGACCTGGGTCCCTTTAAGAGCGACCTGGGTCCCTTTAAGAGCGATCTGGGTCCCTTTAAGAGCAATCTGGGTCCATTTAAGAGTGAAATGGGTCCCTTTAAGAGCAACCTGGGTCCCTTTAAGAGCGACCTGGGTCCCTTTAAGAGCGACCTGGGTCCCTTTAAGAGCGATCTGGGTCCCTTTAAGAGCGATCTGGGTCCATTTAAGAGTGAAATGGGTCCCTTTAAGAGCGACCTGGGTCCCTTTAACAGCGATCTGGGTCCATTTAATAGCGTCCTGGGTCCCTTTAAGAGCGATCTGGGTCCCTGTAAGAGTGAAATGGGTCCCTTTAAGAGCGACCTGGGTCCCTTTAAGAGCGAAATATGTCCCTTTAAGAGCGACCTGGGTCCCTTTAAGAGCGACCTGGGTCCCTTTAAGAGCGAAATGGGTCCCTTTAAGAGCGACCTGGGTCCCTTTAAGAGCGAAATCTGTCCCTTTAAGAGCGAAATGGGTCCTTTTAAGAGCGACCTGGGTCCCTTTAAGAGCGAAATGGGTCCCTTTAAGAGTAAAAATTGGTCCCTTTAGGAGTGAAATTGGAACCTTTAAGAGCGACCTGGGTCCCTTTAAGAGTGACCTGGGTCCCTTTAAGAGCAAAATATGTCCCTTTAAGAGCAAAATGGGTCCCTTTAAGAGCAAAATTTGTCCCTTTAAGAGCAAAATTTGTCCCTTTAAGAGCAAATCGGTCCCTTTAAGAGCGATCTGGGTCCCTTTAAGAGCGATCTGGGTCCATTTAAGAGTGAAATGGGTCCCTTTAAGAGCAACCTGGGTCCCTTTAAGAGCGATCTGGGTCCATTTAAGAGTGAAATGGGTCCCTTTAAGAGCAACCTGGGTCTCTTTAAGAGCGACCTGGGTCCCTTTAAGAGCGACCTGGGTCCCTTTAGGAGCGATCTGGGTCCCTTTAAGAGCGATCTGGGTCCATTTAAGAGTGAAATGGGTCCCTTTAAGAGCGACCTGGGTCCCTTTAACAGCGATTTGGGTCCATTTAATAGCGTCCTGGGTCCCTTTAAGAGCGATCTGGGTCCCTGTAAGAGTGAAATGGGTCCCTTTAAGAGCGACCTGGGTCCCTTTAAGAGCGAAATATGTCCCTTTAAGAGCGACCTGGGTCCCTTTAAGAGCGACCTGGGTCCCTTTAAGAGCGAAATGGGTCCCTTTAAGAGCGACCTGGGTCCCTTTAAGAGCGAAATGGGTCCCTTTAAGAGTAAAAATTGGTCCCTTTAGGAGTGAAATTGGAACCTTTAAGAGCGACCTGGGTCCCTTTAAGAGTGACCTGGGTCCCTTTAAGAGCAAAATATGTCCCTTTAAGAGCAAAATGGGTCCCTTTAAGAGCAAAATTTGTCCCTTTAAGAGCAAATTGGTCCCTTTAAGAGTGAAATTGGTCCCTTTAAGAGCAATCTGGGTCCCTTTAAGAGCGATCTGGGTCCCTTTAAGAGCGATCTGGGTCCCTTTAAGAGTAAAATGGGTCCCTTTAAGAGCGACCTGGGTCCCTTTAAGAGCAACCTGGGTCCCTTTAAGAGTGAAATGGGTCCCTTTAAGAGCGATCTGGGTCCCTTTAAGAGCAACCTGGGTCCCTTTAAGAGCGATCTGGGTCCCTTTAAGAGCAACCTGGGTCCCTTTAACAGCGATCTGGGTCCATTTAAGAGCGATCTGGGTCCCTGTAAGAGTGAAATGGGTCCCTTTAAGAGCGACCTGGGTCCCTTTAAGAGCGAACTATGTCCCTTTAAGAGCGACCTGGGTCCCTTTAAGAGCAAAATGGCTCTTTTTAAGAGCGACCTGGGTCCCTTTACGAGTGAAATTGGTCCCTTTACGAGTGAAATTGGAACCTTTAAGAGCGACCTGGGTCCCTTTAAAAGCGACCTGGGGCCCTTTAAGAGAGAAATATGTCCCTTTAAGAGCAACCTGGGTCCCTTTACGAACGACCTTGGCCCCTTTAAGAGCGACCTGGGTCCCTTTAAGTGCGAAATTGGTCCCTTTAAGAATGAAATTGGTCCCTTTAAGAGTGAAATTGGTCCCTTTAAGAGCGCTCTGGATCCCTTTAAGAGCGACCTGGGTCTCTATAAGAGCGATCTGGATCCCTTTAAGAGCGACCTGGGTCTCTATAAGAGTGATCTGGGTCCCTTTAAGAGCGACCTGGGTCCCTTTAAGAGCGACCTGGGTCCCTTTAAGAGCGACCTGGGTCCCTTTAAGAGCGACCTGGGTCCCTTTAAGAGCGACCTGGGTCCCTTTAAAAGCGACCTGGGTCCCTTTAAGAGCGACCTGGGTCCCTTTACGAGCGACCTGGGTCCATTTAAGAGCGACCTGGGTCCCTTTAAGAGCGATCTGGGTCCCCTTAAGAGCGATCTGGGTCCCTTTGAGAACGACCTGGGTCCCTTTAAGAGCGACCTGGGTTCCTTTAAGAGCGACCTGGGTTCCTTTAAGAGCGACCTGGGTCCCTTTAAGAGCGACCTGGGGCCGTCTAAGACCGACCTGGGGCCCAAGAGCGAAATATGTCCCTTTAAGAGCAAAATGGGTCCTTTTAAGAGCAACCTGGGTCCCTTTCAGAGCGACCTTGGCCCCTTTAAGAGCGACCTGGGTCCTTTTAAGTGCGAAATTGGTCCCTTTAAGAATGAAATTGGTCCCTTTAAGAATGAAATTGGTCCCTTTAAGAGCGATCTGGGTCCCTTTGAGAACGACCTGGGTCCCTCTAAGAGCGACCTGGGTCCCTTTAAGAGCAAAGGGTGCCAGGTCGCTCTAAAAGCGACCCAGGTCGCTCCTAAAGGGACGGCACCCAGGATTAAAGTTTCTCTTAAAAGGAAGTCACTGGTAAAGGGGCGCTCTGGAAGTCACTGGTAAAGGGGCGCTCTGGAGGTCACTGGTAAAGGGGCGCTCTGGAGGTCACTGGTAAAGGGGCGCTCTGGAGGTCACTGGTAAAGGGGCGCTCTGGAGGTCACTGGTAAAGGGGCGCTCTGGAAGTCACTGGTAAAGGGGCGCTCTGGAAGTCACTGGTAAAGGGGCGCTCTGGAAGTCACTGGTAAAGGGGCGCTCTGGAAGTCACTGGTAAAGGGGCGCTCTGGAGGTCACTGGTAAAGGGGCGCTCTGGAGGTCACTGGTAAAGGGGCGCTCTGGAGGTCACTGGTAAAGGGGCGCTCTTTTCAAGCACTATGTATTTCCCTGGAAATGGAAATCTAGTTATTTTAGTGCTGCCACTTATCTCCTGTACATTATATCAGCGCTGCCCCCCTCTCATCTGTTATATCACACCGGGGACCCGGACACTGTTATATTACACCGGGGGCCCGGAGACTGTTATATCACACCGGGGGGGCCCGGACACTGTTATATCACACCGGGGGCTCGGACACTGTTATATCACACCGGGGGCCCGGACACTGTTATATCACACCGGGGGCCCGGACACTGTTATATCACACCGGGGGGGCCCGGACACTGTTATATCACACCGGGGGGGCCCGGACACTGTTATATCACACCGGGGGCCCGGACACTGTTATATCACACCGGGGGGGCCCGGACACTGTTATATCACACCGGGGGGGCCCGAACACTGTTATATCACACCGGGGGCCCGGACACTGTTATATCACACCGGGGGCCCGGACACTGTTATATCACACCGGGGGCCCGGACACTGTTATATCACACCGGGGGGCCCCGGACACTGTTATATCACACTGGGGGGGCCCGGACACTGTTATATCACACCGGGGGGGGGCCGGACACTGTTATATCACACCGGGGGGGGGGGGGGGGGCCGGACACTGTTATATCACACCGGGGACCCGGACACTGTTATATCACACCGGGGGCCCGGACACTGTTATATCACACCGGGGACCCGGACACTGTTATATCACACCGGGGTGGGCCGGACACTGTTATATCACACCGGGGGCCTGGACACTGTTATATCACACCGGGGGCCCGGACACTGTTATATCACACCGGGGGCCCGGACACTGTTATATCACACCGGGGGGGCCCGGACACTGTTATATCACACCGGGGGGGCCCGGACACTGTTATATCACACCGGGGGGGCCCGGACACTGTTATATCACACCGGGGGCCCGGACACTGTTATATCACACCGGGGGGGCCCGGACACTGTTATATCACACCGGGGGGGGGGGGGGCGGACACTGTTATATCACACTGGGGACCCGGACACTGTTATATCACACCGGGGACCCGGACACTGTTATATCACACCGGGGACCCGGACACTGTTGTATCACACGGGGGGGGCCGGACAGTGTTATATCACACCGGGGACCCGGACACTGTTGTATCACACCGGGGGGGGGGGGGGGGCGGACACTGTTATATCACACTGGGGACCCGGACACTGTTATATCACACCGGGGACCCGGACACTGTTATATCACACCGGGGACCCGGACACTGTTATATCACACCGGGGACCCGGACACTGTTATATCACACCGGGGGGGGGGGGGGGCCGGACACTGTTATATCACACCGGGGGGCCCGGACACTGTTATATCACACCGGGGGGGCCCGGACACTGTTATATCACACCGGGGGCCCGGACACTGTTATATCACACCGGGGGCCCGGACACTGTTATATCACACCGGGGGGGCCCAAACACTGTTATATCACACCGGGGGGGCCCGGACACTGTTATATCACACCGGGGGCCCGGACACTGTTATATCACACCGGGGGCCCGGACACTGTTATATCACACCGGGGGGCCCCGGACACTGTTATATCACACCGGGGGGGGGGCCCGGACACTCTTATATCACACCGGGGGGGGGGGCCGGACACTGTTATATCACACTGGGGACCTGGACACTGTTATATCACACCGGGGACCCGGACACTGTTATATCACACCGGGGACCCGGACACTGTTGTATCACACCGGGGGGGGGGGGGGGGGGGGGTCCGGACACTGTTATATCACACTGGGGACCCGGACACTGTTATATCACACCGGGGACCCGGACACTGTTATATCACACCGGGGACCCGGGCACTGTTATATCACACCGGGGGGGGGGCCGGACACTGTTATATCACACCGGGGGGGCCGGACACTGTTATATCACACTGGGGACCTGGACACTGTTATATCACACCGGGGACCCGGACACTGTTATATCACACCGGGGACCCGGACACTGTTGTATCACACCGGGGGGGGGGGGGGGGGGGGGGTCCGGACACTGTTATATCACACTGGGGACCCGGACACTGTTATATCACACCGGGGACCCGGACACTGTTATATCACACCGGGGACCCGGACACTGTTATATCACACCGGGGACCCGGGCACTGTTATATCACACCGGGGGGGGGGCCGGACACTGTTATATCACACCGGGGGGGCCGGACACTGTTATATCACACCGGGGACCCGGACACTGTTATATCACACCGGGGGGGCCCGGACACTGTTATATCACACCGGGGGGGCCCGGACACTGTTATATCACACCGGGGGGGCCGGACACTGTTATATCACACCGGGGGGGCCCGGACACTGTTATATCACACCGGGGGGGCCCGGACACTGTTATATCACACCGGGGGGGCCGGACACTGTTATATCACACCGGGGGCCCGGACACTGTTATATCACACCGGGGGCCCGGACACTGTTATATCACACCGGGGGGGCCCGGACACTGTTATATCACACCGGGGGGGCCGGACACTGTTATATCACACCGGGGGGGCCCGGACACTGTAATATCACACCGGGGGGGCCCGGACACTGTTATATCACACCGGGGGGGCCGGACACTGTTATATCACACCGGGGGCCCGGACACTGTTATATCACACCGGGGGCCCGGACACTGTTATATCACACCGGGGGGGCCCGGACACTGTTATATCACACCGGGGGGGCCCGGACACTGTTATATCACACCGGGGGGGGGGGGGCCGGACACTGTTATATCACACCGGGGGCCCGGACACTGTTGTATCACACCGGGGGCCCGGACACTGTTGTATCACACCGGGGGCCCGGACACTGTTATATCACACCGGGGGGGGGGCCCGGACACTGTTATATTACAGTATTATCAGCCCCAACAGCCAATCAGATGCCGCCTTCTTTATCCGCAGGCCTCGCTGAACAATGAGTGCTGCCTCCTGATTGGCAGGTCTTGGCTCCTCCCCCTTACACACTCACAGCTGATCGGTCTCTGTGTTGAACATATTAACATATCGGAAATCCCGGTTATTTCTCCAACAGAGTGTGAGCCCGAGTGTGAGTGCCCGATCCTAAGTGTGAGCCTGAGTGTGAGTGCCCGATCCTGAGTGTGAGTGCCCGATCCTGAGTGTGAGCCTGAGTGTGAGTGCCCGATCCTGAGTGTGAGCAGCCGCCGGATCCCGAGCTGTGGAGGAGGATTGTCCCCCCGCGGCCGCCGTCCTCCAGCTTGTTACATTGTTGCAGATACAGCTGTGCGGGGGGAGGAGGAGGAGGAGGAGGAGGAGAGAGCCGCCCGCCCAGACACCGAGGAGGAGAACCGGGACCGGCCGGGAGCACAGCAGGTACCGGGGGGAGGAGGAGGAGCAGGGGGGCTACACCCGCACCGACCCCCCGCACCTCTCCCAGCATCCCCCGGAGCTGTCATCTCCATCAGAGCAATGCGGCAACACGGGAGGCGGCAGCTCCGGGCCCGGAGGGGTTAATAATGGATGAGGAGATCTGCAGGGATCGGGGCTGATCCTCATCTGTATCCAACTATTATCTGTATATTATCTATCTATCTATCTATCTATCTATCTATCTATCTCCTATCTATCTATCTATCTATCTATCTATCTATCTCCTATCTATCTATCTATCTATCTATCTCCTATCCATCCATCTATCTATCTATCTATCTATCTCCTATCTATCTATCTATCTATCTATCTATCTATCTATCTATCTATCTCCTATCTATCTCCTATCTATCTATCTATCTCCTATCTATCTATCTATCTCCTATCTATCTATCTATCTATCTATCTATCTATCTATCTATCTATCTCCTATCTATCTATCTATCTCTCTATCTATCTATCTATCTCCTATCTATCTATCTATCTATCTATCTATCTATCTCCTATCTATCTATCTATCTATCTATCTATCTCCTATCTATCTATCTCTCTATCTATCTATCTATCTCCTATCTATCTATCTATCTATCTATCTATCTATCTCCTATCTATCTATCTATCTATCTATCTATCTCCTATCTATCTATCTATCTCTCTATCTATCTATCTATCTCCTATCTATCTATCTATCTATCTATCTATCTATCTCCTATCTATCTCCTATCTATCTCCTATCTATCTCCTATCTATCTATCTCCTATCTATCTCCTATCTATCTATCTATCTCCTATCTATCTATCTATCTATCTATCTATCTATCTATCTCCTATCTATCTCCTATCTATCTATCTATCTCCTATCTATCTATCTATCTATCTATCTATCTATCTATCTATCTATCTATCTATCTCCTATCTATCTCCTATCTATCTATCTATCTCCTATCTATCTCCTATCTATCTATCTATCTATCTATCTATCTATCTATCTCCTATCTATCTCCTATCTATCTATCTATCTATCTATCTATCTCCTATCTATCTATCTATCTCCTATCTATCTATCTATCTATCTATCTATCTATCTATCTATCTATCTATCTATCTCCTATCTATCTCCTATCTATCTATCTATCTATCTATCTCCTATCTATCTATCTATCTATCTATCTATCTCCTATCTATCTCCTATCTATCTA
The DNA here is from genome assembly GCF_027789765.1 of Dendropsophus ebraccatus. Classification (NCBI taxonomy): domain Eukaryota; kingdom Metazoa; phylum Chordata; class Amphibia; order Anura; family Hylidae; genus Dendropsophus; species Dendropsophus ebraccatus. The sequence continues at coordinate 2,489,379 of NC_091465.1, read as the reverse complement.
TCTATCTATCTATCTATCTCCTATCTATCTATCTATCTCCTATCTATCTATCTATCTATCTATCTATCTATCTATCTATCTATCTCCTATCTATCTCCTATCTATCTATCTATCTCCTATCTATCTATCTATCTCCTATCTATCTCCTATCTATCTATCTATCTCCTATCTATCTATCTATCTCCTATCTATCTATCTATCTCCTATCTATCTATCTATCTATCTATCTATCTATCTATCTATCTATCTATCTATCTCCTATCTATTATCTATCTATCTATCTCCTATCTATCTATCTATCTATCTATCTATCTATCTATCTATCTATCTATCTCCTATCTATCTATCTATCTATCTATCTATCTATCTATCTCCTATCTATCTATCTCCTATCTATCTCCTATCTATCTATCTATCTATCTATCTATTTCAATTCAATCCAATTCAAAAAAGCTTTATTGGCAGGTCCAAAATAAACATTTAGCATTGCCAAAGCAACAGAGTATAACAGATGGAGTGTGGGGGAGAGGGGGGTCATGTGGGGAGCAGGGTGGATATGGGGTAAGGGGCAGGATTGGGGGATAATAGGCCGTATAACAGTCCATGGTATCTCATAATCCTCTCAGCCGGTGGCAGGTGGAGACATACTGGGCCGCTACCTCCATGGTGGCCTCCTCTTCCCCCAGCAGAATGTGGAGTTTCCTCTTCGCATTTATGGAGGTGAAGTCCGGGATGATGGTGGAGAGTCTCTGGATGTAGGTGACCCTGGTGGATGATGGTGGAGAGTCTCTGGAAGTAGGTGACCCTGGTGGTGGATGATGGTGGAGAGTCTCTGGAAGTAGGTGACCCTGGTGGATGATGGTGAAGAGTCTCTGGAAGTAGTTGTCCCTGGTGGATGATGGTGGACAGTCTCTGGAAGTAGGTGACCCTGGTGGACGATGGTGGAGAGTCTCTGGAAGTAGGTGTCCATGGTGGATGATGGTGGAGAGTCTCTGGAAGTAGGTGTCCCTGGTGGATGATGGTGGAGAGTCTCTGGAAGTAGGTGTCCCTGGTGGACGATGGTGGAGAGTCTCTGGAAGTAGGTGACCCTGATGGATGATGGTGGAAAGTCTCTGGAAGTAGGTGTCCATGGTGGATGATGGTGGAGAGTCTCTGGAAGTAGGTGTCCCTGGTGGATGATGGTGGAGAGTCTGTGGAAGTAGGTGTCCCTGGTGGATGATGGTGGAGAGTCTCTGGAAGTTGGTGACCCTGGTGGATGATGGTGGAGAGTCTCTGGGAGTAGGTGACCCTGGTGGATGATGGTGGAGAGTCTGTGGAAGTAGTTGACCCTGGTGGATGATGGTGGACAGTCTCTGGAAGTAGGTGACCCTGGTGGATGATGGTGGACAGTCTCTGGAAGTAGGTGTCCCTGGTGGATGATGGTGGAGAGTCTCTGGAAGAACGTGACCCTGGTGAACGATGGTGGAGAGTCTCTGGAAGTAGTTGACCCTGGTGGATGATGGTGGAGAGTCTCTGGAAGTAGGTGTCCCTGGTGGATGATGGTGGAGAGTCTCTGGAAGTAGGTGACCCTGATGGATGATGGTGGAGAGTCTCTGGAAGTAGGTGACCCTGGTGGATGATGGTGGAGAGTCTGTGGAAGTAGGTGACCCTGGTGGATGATGGTGGAGAGTCTCTGGAAGTAGGTGACCCTGGTGGATGATTGTGGAAACTTTCTGAACGTAGGTGACACTGGTGGATGATGGTGGAGAGTCTCTGGAAGTAGGTGACCCTGGTGGTGGATGATCATGGAGAGTCTCTGGAAGTGGGTGACCCTGGTGGATGATGGTGGAGAGTCTCTGGAAGTAGGTGAGCCTGGTGTATGGTGGTGGAGAGTCTCTGGAAGTAGGTGTCCCTGGTGGATGATGGTGGAGTCTCTCTGGAAGTAGGTGACCCTGGGGGATGATGGTGGAGAGTCTCTGGAAGTAGGTGTCCCTGGTGGATGATGGTGGAGAGTCTCTGGAAGTACGTGACCCTGGTGGACGATGGTGGAGAGTCTCTGGAAGTAGGTGTCCCTGGTCGATGATGGTGGAGAGTCTCTGGAAGTAGGTTACCCTGGTGGATGATGGTGGAGAGTCTCTGGAAGTAGGTGTCCCTGGTGGATGATGGTGGAGAATCTCTGGAAGTAGGTGACCCTGGTGGATGATGGTGGAGAGTCTCTGGAAGTAGGTGACCCTGGTGGATGATGGTGGAGAGTCTTTGGAAGTAGGTGACCCTGGTGGATGGTGGTGGAGAGTCTCTGGAAGTAGGTGACCCTGGTGGATGATGGTGGAGAGTCTCTGGAAGTAGGTGACCCTGGTGGATGATGGTGGAGAGTCTCTGGAAGTAGGTGACCCTGGTGGATGATGGTGGAGAGTCTCTGGAAGTAGGTGACAATGGTCGATGATGGTGAAGAGTCTCTGGAAGTAGTTGTCCCTGGTGGATGATGGTGGAAAGTCTCTGGAAGTAGGTGACCCTGGTGGATGATGGTGGAGAGTCTCTGGAAGTAGGTGACTCTGGTGGATGATGGTGAAGAGTCTCTGGAAGTAGTTGTCCCTGGTGGATGATGGTGGAAAGTCTCTGGATGTAGGTGACCCTGGTGGATGATGGTGGAGAGTCTCTGGAAGTAGGTGACCCTGGTGGATGATGGTGGAGAATCTCTGGAAGTAGGTGTCCCTGGTGGATGATGGTGGAGAGTCTCTGGAAGTAGGTGACCCTGGTGGATGATGGTGGAGAGTCTCTGGAAGTAGGTGACCCTGGTGGATGATGGTGGAGAGTCTCTGGAAGTAGGTGACCCTGGTGGATGATGGTGGAGAGTCTCTGGAAGTAGGTGACAATGGTCGATGATGGTGGAGAGTCTCTGGAAGTAGGTGTCCCTGGTGGATGAGTATTTGCTGCAGTGTAGCAGGAAGTGGGCCTCATTCTCCAGGTCCCACTGCTCACAGTGTCGGCACAGTCGGCTCTCCCGCGGCTTGGATGTCTGTTTGTGCCGCCCCGTCTCTATCTCCAGGCTGTGGGGGCTCAGTCTATAGAGGCTTAGGGTCTGCCTGTGTTTGGGGTGGTGCAGCCTCTCCAGGTATGGCTTTCTATCTATCTATCTATCTATCTATCTATCTATCTATCTCCTATCTATCTATCTCCTATCTATCTATCTATCTATCTATCTATCTCCTATCTATCTATCTCCTATCTATCTATCTATCTCCTATCTATCTATCTATCTATCTATCTATCTATCTATCTATCTATCTATCTATCTATCTATCTATATCCTATCTATCTCCTATCTCCTATCTATCTATCTATCTATCTATCTCCTATCTATCTATCTATCTCCTATCTATCTATCTATCTATCTATCTATCTATCTATCTCCTATCTATCTATCTCCTATCTATCTATCTCCTATCTATCTATCTATCTATCTATCTATCTCCTATCTATCTATCTATCTATCTATCTATCTATCTATCTATCTATCTATCTATCTATCTCCTCTCTCTCTGTCTCTATCTCTACCAGTCCCTTGTCTCTGGCGCCTGCGGGGCGCAGTCTCTTGTCTCTGGCGCACGCGGGGCGCAGTCTCTTGTCTCTGGCGCACGCGGGGCGCAGTCTCTTGTCTCTGGCGCACGCGGGGCGCAGTCTCTTGTCTCTGGCGCACGCGGGGCGCAGTCTCTTGTCTCTGGCGCACGCGGGGAGCAGTCTCTGATTGGCTGATGGTGACTGGCAGCAGCGGTTGATGCTCCTCCTCAATGATGCTGATTGGCTGATGGTGACTGGCAGCGGTTGATGCTCCTCCTCAATGATGCTGATTGGCTGATGGTGGCTGGCAGCGGTTGATGCTCCTCCTCAATGATGCTGATTGGCTGATGGTGACTGGCAGCGGTTGATGCTCCTCCTCAATGATGCTGATTGGCTGATGGTGGCTGGCAGCGGTTGATGATGCTCCTCCTCAGTGTCCCTCTAGCTGGACACGGCACAGTATACAGCCCCTGCTGCTGAGAAGCTATTATAACTTATATTTTTCCTATTTCCCAGGATGTTATTAACCCTCTAGTGTCCGCCCTCCTTCATTCTCCTCACTGCACTTTGTCTTCTTTTCCAGCTTCTTTCCATGGTTCTTTAATGTGAACTGATCCCTGGAATCACCGAAGGACGGAATCAAGAGACGAACCATGACCCACCTTCCCATCGATAAATCCAATCTACCGCGGGTCAATGAAGGTCGGTGATTACTCAGGTTACTCACCCTCTTGTCTCCCTGCTGTATCAGACACTCACTGGGGAAGGATGACCAATATGGAGGATGGGGGGGGTATGTGTGTTATGGATATGGGTCCTGTGTGTGGGGGGGGGGGGGAGGGGTATGGATACGGGTCCTGTGTGTGTGGGGGTTTATGGATATGGGTCCTGTGTGTGTGGGGGTGGAGGGGGTGGAGGGGTATGGATACGGGTCCTGTGTGTGTGTGTGTGTGTGTGTGGGGGGGGGGGGCGTGTGTGGGGGGGTATGGATATGGGTCCTGTGTGTGTGGGGGGGGGGGGAGTGGGAGGGGGGGTATGGATACGGGTCCTGTGTGTGTGTGTGTGTGTGTGTGTGTGGGTTATGGATATGGGTCCTGTGTGTGTGGGGGTGTATGGATATGGGTCCTGTGTGTGTGTGTGGGGGGGAGGGGTATGGATACGGGTCCTGTGTGTGTGGGGGTTTATGGATATGGGTCCTGTGTGTGTGGGGGTGTATGGATATGGGTCCTGTGTGTGTGGGGGTGGAGGGGGTGGAGGGGTATGGATACGGGTCCTGTGTGTGTGTGTGTGTGTGTGGGGGGGGGGGGGGGCGTGTGTGGGGGGGTATGGATACGGGTCCTGTGTGTGTGTGTGTGTGTGTGGGGGGGGGGCGTGTGTGGGGGGGGTATGGATATGGGTCCTGTGTGTGTGTGTGTGTGGGGGGGGAGGGTGGGGGTTATGGATACGGGTCCTGTGTGTGTGTGTGGGGGTTATGGATATGGGTCCTGTGTGTGTGGGTGTGGGGGGGGGGTATGGATATGGGTCCTGTGTGTGTGTGTGTGTGGGGGGGAGGGTGGGGGTTATGGATACGGGTCCTGTGTGTGTGGGGGGGGGAGGGGGAGAGGGGGGTATGGATACGGGTCCTGTGTGTGTTGGGGGGGAGGGTGGGGGTTATGGATATGGGTCCTATGTGTGTGTGTGTGTAGGTTATGGATACGGTGGGTGCGGTACAGGGTCGCTGTGCAGCACTTTAGCTGTGTACATTGTGGAGTTGGTCGGGTATGATTGGGTACAGTATGGGGTTGGCCGGGTATGGTTGAATATGGTGTGGGATCGGCCGGGTAAGGTTAGGTATGATGTGGGGTCGGTCAGGTATGTTTGGGTATGGTGTGGGGTCGGCTGGGTATGGTTGGTTACGGTGTGGGGTCGGCTGGGTATGGTTGGTTACGGTGTGGGGTCGGCTGGGTATGGTTGGTTACGGTGTGGGGTTGGCTGGGTATGGTTGTTTATGGTGTGGGGTTGGCTGGGTATGGTTGGTTACGGTGTGGGGTTGGTTGTGTATGGTTGGGTACGGTGTGGGATTGGCTGGGTATGGTTGGGTACGGTGTAGGGTGGGCTGGGTACGGTGTAGGGTGGGCTGGGTACGGTGTAGGGTGGGCTGGGTACGGTGTAGGGTGGGCTAGGTACGGTGTGGGGTCAGCTGGGTACGGTGTGGGGTCGGCTGGGTATGGTTGGGTACGGTGTGGGGTCGGCTGGGTATGGTTGGGTATGGTTGGGTACGGTGTGGGGTCGGCTGGGTACGGTGGGGGTTGGCTGGGTATGGTTGGTTACGGTGTGGGGTTGGCTGTGTACGGTGTGGGACGGCTGGGTATGGTTGGGTACGTGTGGGGTTGGCTGGGTATGGTAGGTTACGGTGTGGGTTGACTGGGTATGGTTGGGTACGGTGGGGGGTCGGTCGGGTACAATATGGGGTGTGTGTTGCAGCTGCTTCTTATCCTCATTATAGGACTAGTAACTGTTGCGGTGGCTGTGGTGGTGGTGGGTTGGGGGGCGGTAAGTGCTGGATGCTGATACTCTCCATTACTCTCAATACTTTGAGTCATGAGGCTTTACTCTGTGGCCATATGGTCAGAAGCATTTAAAGGGGAAATCCAAGGGCAAGAATTGTTTTCAGATCACCTGGTGTCATAAAGTTATATAGATTTGCAAATGACTTCAATATAATAATTTCCAGTTGTCCAGTACTTATCAGCTGCTGTATGTCCTGCAAGAAGTGGTGTATTCTCTCCAGTCTGACACAGTGCTCTCTGCTGCCACCGCTGTCCATGTCAGGAACTGTCCAGAGCAGGAGAGGTTTTCTATGGGGATTTGCTGCTGCTCTGGACAGTTCCTGACATGGACAGAGGTGGCAGCAGAGAGCACTGTGTCAGACTGGAGAGAATACACCACTTCCTGCAGGACATACAGCAGCTGATATGTACTGGAAGACTGGAGGTTTTTACATAGAAGTAGTTAACAAATCTGGGTACGTGTGTGTGTTGGCTGGGTATGGTTGGGTACGGTGTGGGGTCGGCTGGGTACGGTGAGGATTGGCTGGGTACGGTGGGGGTTGGCTGGGTATGGTAGGTTAAGGTGTGTGTTGGCTGGGTATGGTTGGGTACGGTGTGGGGTTGGCTGGGTATGGTAGGTTACGGTGTGGGTTGGCTGGGTATGGTTGGGTACGGTGTGGGGTCGGCTGGGTACGGTGGGGGTTGGCTGGGTATGGTTGGGTACGGTGTGGGGTTGGCTGGGTATGGTTGGGTACGGTGTGGGGTTGGCTGGGTATGGTTGGGTACGGTGTGGGGTTGGCTGGGTATGGTAGGTTACGGTGTGGGTTGGCTGGGTATGGTTGGGTACGGTGGGGGTTGGCTGGGTATGGTAGGTTACGGTGTGGGGTCGGCTGGGTACGGTGGGGGTTGGCTGGGTACGGTGGGGGTTGGCTGGGTATGGTTGGGTACGGTGTGGGGTCGGTCGGGTACAATATGGGGTGGGTGTGTGTTGCAGCTGCTTCTTATCCTCATTATAGGACTTGTGGCTGTGGTGGGTTGGGGGGCGGTAAGTGCTGGATGCTGATACTCTCCATTACTCTCAATACTTTCTGCCATTCTAGAAAACAAATAGTAACAGGGGCCCAGCTGGGATAATAAGAGGGAAGTTACATCAGGAGATCTGGACTCCAGGAAAGCTAGGTGACAACTCCCATGGGAGCTGAATGGTGGCCATATTGGTTGTCACCCCATTGGGGTATAGAAAAGAAATTGGAGGGATTGGCCCGGCAGGTTAGGGGTTAAGTCTCCCTGTAATCGTCCTGTCTCCGGGCAGTGGGCAGAGATGACGGGTTTGGCAGTGGCTGATGCTTCCATGATCTCACCGCAGTCTCCTGGGGGCAGCGGGCGCTCCGGCCAGCAGTGATGTCACCGAACATCTGCCGGGCACAAAGGAGTCTGTGTGCTGCCCCCGCTCCCCCCTCCGGCCTTGTACTATACAGGGGGACCCCGAGTGAGGAGCAAGTGTACAGAGCGCCCCCACCTGGATGACTAGACACTGTGTAATACTTCATGTCACCTGTGGGGGCGCTGCAGGGGGGCAGAACACTGCCAGGATTTCCCATAGATTGCAGCTATCGGAGCTATTGAGAGATTCTTCAAAGCAGAGAGCCCCTTTAAGTGCTGGAATATCTCTTTGAGGTGCAGCGTTATGCGGCTTCCAGGCTTTGTGTTAGAGATGTTTTATGTCAGAAATCACTTTCCATCGTATAATGGGACCTCCCCCCGTGCTTGCTGTCAGTGAATAGAGAGGTTGTGATTGTGATGCCGGAGGATCGGATACAGTTGGATGTAACCTTGAGTATAGCACACCGGCCTCTCACTATCCTCCCCCCAGGGTCTATACATCATCATCCTCCTCATCAAGATGGCGGCGGGGGGTAGTGTGATGGGCAATGTTCTGCTGTTACCCCGACCACCTACCTGAGGCCTCATCCTTCTCTCTTCTTTCAGTTTGCCGGGACTTTGCGGTCCTTGAAGATGGCGCCCTGGCTCACTGCTTACAGGAACAGGAAAGTGAGTTCTACGGAAGCCGCGTCCTGTCACCTAATGTCACGTCTGTAATAGACTCCACATCAATCATGAGGCTTTACTCTGTGGCCATATGGTCAGAAGCATTTAAAGGGGAACTCCCAAGGGGAAGAAAGGCGTCAGAAAGTTATATAGATTTGCAAATGACTTCTATATAATAATTTCCAGTCTTCCAGTAGTTATCAGCTGCTGTATGTCCTGCAGGAAGTTGTGTATTCTCTCCAGTCTGACACAGTGCTCTCTGCTGCCACCTCTGTCCATGTCAGGAACTGTCCAGAGCAGGAGAGGTTTTCTATGGGGATTTGCTGCTGCTCTGGACAGTTCCTGACATGGACAGAGGTGGCAGCAGAGAGCGCTGTGTCAGACTGGAGAGAATACACCACTTCCTGCAGGACATACAGCAGCTGATAAGTACTGGAAGACTGGTGGTTTTTACATAGAAGTAGTTAACAAATCTGTATAACTGACACCAGTTGATTTGTTTAAAGCTGGGGAGGTTAAAGAGTGCCCCCTACCATGTACAGCTCATGTAGCATCACTGCAGGGGCTTAGCTATTATACTACATTGTAGTAATACTGCCATATAGTGCCAAGATAATGATGCCATATACAGCTGATCTATAACCACTACCTCAGCTAATATGCTGCACTGTAATAATACTGCCGTATACAGCTGATATATAACCAGTATCTAATATGCTGCACTGTAATAATACTGCCATCTAGTTGTAATGCTGCAGTCCGGTTCCCACCTAATACCTCTGTCTCCTCTCCATTAGTTGAGCAGCACTACGCCTCCAACGTCCGGAAGAACAAGCTGGTGCAAAAGGACATCCGTATCGCCAAGAAGCTGCAGGACGAGGAGGATCAGCAGAGCAAAGTGTTCAGCCTGGAGCAGCAGAAGCAGATGTGAGTATACAGGGGTATATAATAATAAGGACTCGGCAGCTGGTCACATGGCTGATGATCTGGTGGCGGTCTGGTCACATGGCTGGAGATCTGGTGGCGGTCTGGTCACATGGCTGGAGATCTGGTGGCGGTCTGGTCACATGGCTGGAGATCTGGTGGCGGTCTGGTCACATGGCTGATGATCTGGTGACGGTCTGGTCACATGGCTGGAGATCTGGTGGCGGTCTGGTCACATGGCTGGAGATCTGGTGGCGTAGTCATAGTTTTTGTTTTGTGTCTGCAGAGAGGAGCTGGATTCTGAGTACGCCCGCGCCGTGCAGGAGGAGCTGCGGAGGAAAGCCCAGGAGTGCCTGCAGCGCGAGGAGGAAGACCAGGTGAGTCAATAGACCGCCACATAGACTGCTATATAGACCGCCACTACATAGATTGCTATATAGGCTGCCACATTAACCGTTATGTAGACTGCTACATAGACTGCCACATATAGCACTACATTGACCACTACATATACCGCCACACAGACCACTACATAGACTGCCACATACCTGCTCCACAATGGCGGCTCCTCACTGATTTGTTATTAGTGTAAACTATAGGAAGGCGTGGCGGTATTATGTTGTTATATATACACACGGGTGATGATGACGATGCCGGAAGTTTTCCAGAATTATCCGGGACGTACGGCCTCACTGTTCACCTCCATTGACATGCAACCTCCATATTTATCTGATCTTAGACAAACCCTTTAAGGTCGCCATGGAGATGAGGATAGCTGTCATATGACGAGCCCTGAATAACAAGCACAGCTGACACGACTGAGCACGTGTGTAATGTTAGCTGAGGACCACCAGCTGGTATACGGGGTCTTACAGGCCGAGGAGGAGTACCAGGTCCTCCAGGGGTTTCATGCTCCAGTTTAAAGGGGGAGGGGGCTCCAGAATTAGAGGAACACAGCTACTTTCTTCATAAATCAGCGCCACCCCTCCTCCAGGCTGCATGTGCTATTACAATTTAGCCCTATTCACTTCAATGGAAGCGAGCTGCAATACCACACACAGCCTGGGGACAGGGGCGGCGCTCTTTCTAGATGAAAGTGTCCGTGTTCTCTTAATTCTGGGTTACCCCTTTAAGGAGGTCTGCTGGGTGACCCACCGCCCGACATGCCCTCTGTTCTGTGGAATTCCAGTTAGTTCCAGTTCTGTGTTTGAGAAGATTCCGGAGCGAGGAACGTGTTCACCAAATCCGACCAACAATGCAAAGCCGCCTATAAATAGAGCTGGGAGTCATGTGCTGGATTACCCCGCTGAGCGCCCTCTGACCTGCCGGCCTCGTGTTATAGGGCAGGAGGCGTGTGTGATGGGGAGACTTGCTGTATAACATCTCCAGTGGGTGCTCCAGTAGGAGTCCAGTGGGCGGGCCTAATGTATTCACACCGCCCACTAGACCCCTAAAGGATTTCCCTCAGTACCCTACACCTTATACTGATATGTCGGTCTCCTCTGTAACACGGTGTCAGGAGATGTGACGCCTTCGGGATAGGTTCCCCTTTAAACATATAGAAGACGCATAGAACCTCTTTGTGGTGTCACTGGGCAGCGTCCCCTTCCCCGGCAGGTGCTGAACCTCATGAGACAGCGCTTCATGTCTCCACAGGTTGTGTCTGGTACTGCGACTCCATGCTGAGCTGCTGTACAGGACACAACCTGTATGTGGCGCTGTTTCTGAAGATGGCGGCTCCCTGTAGTCATAGTGAGGAAATGTTATGGTGGTGGATTTAAAGGAGAATCCCACCCAAATGTATAGTGGGCCGTGTCCTGTTGGTTTGTGGTGCAGGGAGCTTTCATTTAGGTATTCTTACATGGGAGCTGTAGAGGGGGCGGACATAGTGGGGGTCGATGGGATTGAGGTGACGGGAGGGACTTGTATGCCGCCAGGAGGAGGTGGGAGAATACACGGCTGTCAGCCTCCAGGTATACAGAGGGAGGAGGTGGGAGAATACACGGCTGTCAGCCTCCAGGTATACGGGAGGAGGTGGGAGAATACACGGCTGTCAGCCTCCAGGTATACGGGAGGAGGTGGGAGAATACACGGCTGTCAGCCTCCAGGTATACAGGAGGAGGTGGGAGAATACACGGCTGTCAGCCTCCAGGTATACAGAGGGAGGTGGGAGATACACGGCTGTCAGCCTCCAGGTATACGGGAGGAGGTGGGAGAATACACGGCTGTCAGCCTCCAGGTATACAGGAGGAGGTGGGAGAATACACAGCTGTCAGCCTCCAGGTATACGGGAGGAGGTGGGAGAATACACGGCTGTCAGCCTCCAGGTATACAGGAGGAGGTGGGAGAATACACGGCTGTCAGCCTCCAGGTATACAGAGGGAGGTGGGAGAATACACGGCTGTCAGCCTCCAGGTATACGGGAGGAGGTGGGAGAATACACGGCTGTCAGCCTCCAGGTATACGGGAGGAGGTATACAGCTCCTCCTGTCCTGGGGCTGGGGATCACAGAGCAGATGGTGTTGGACTACAGCTCCCAGCATGGCTGGAGATCGCAGGGCAGATATCATATCGGCTCAGGGCAGATTACATCCAGTAATCTCATAAAATTGTGCAGGGTCGGAGGCCATGACGGGCGGGGTTCCTGGACTTCCTCTTTGGGACGTGTGAATCACGGCCGCGATCCTGCTCATTCACACACCGCTGATTTTTCCACTGAAACCTTTTTCAAGCCAAATAAGTAAAAACAGGAAATTCCCGTCCTGAAAAAACATGGCAGCTCTGTTCCATAAACCAGAGAATCCGTATGGAGACAGCACTTCCAGAGTATCCCCCAGTGCTGCCCCCATGCTGCGTGTACCTGGGGCCGGGGAGATTAGCGCCATCTACCACTGTCTTTGGTGCTGCTGGAATCTGTATTGATTGTGGACTTTGTCCCATAAACAGCGCCACCCTTACTGCAGGTTGTGTGGAGTACTGCAGGTTGCGTGGGGTACTGCGGGTTGCGTGGAGTACTGCGGGTTGCGTGGGGTACTGCGGGTTGCGTGGGGTACTGCGGGTTGCGTGGGGTACTGCGGGTTGCGTGGGGTACTGCGGGTTGCGTGGAGTACTGCAGCTCAAGCCCGTCCGACCGGATGCATTGACTCCAGGCGCCATTTCCAGGAGCCGTTGTTGATGTAGGATACAAGATGGCCGAGGTGTTTTGCAGGGTCACCAGAGATGCTGTGGAGATAGTTATAACCTGCAGCAGAGGATTCGGCTATTAATAGTCGCCGCTGTCCTGTGAGCCGCCGCCGGAATCTTCCTGTTATAGGACGTTTCCTCTCATTGTTCTACAGGGGCGTCCTTCTATCCTGATGACAACATGGTGGCTGCTGGTACCCTCCTCCTTCTCAGTATCTCCATCCTCCTCCTCCTCCTCCTCCTCCTCCTCCTCCTCAAGATGCCCATCCTCCTCCTCAGTATTTCCATCCTTCTCCTCCTCCTCCTCCTCCTCAGGATGCCCATCCTCCTCCTCAGTATCTCCATCCTTCTCCTCCTCCTCAGGATGCCCATCCTCCTCCTCCTCAGTATCTCCATCCTTCTCCTCCTCCTCCTCCTCAGGATGTCCATCCTCCTTCTCAGTATCTCCATCCTCCTCCTCCTCCTCCTCCTCCTCAGGATGCCCATCCTCCTCCTCAGTATCTCCATCCTTCTCCTCCTCCTCCTCCTCCTCAGGATGCCCATACTCCTCCTCAGTATCTCCATCCTTCTCCTCCTCAGGATGCCCCTCCTCCTCCTCAGGATGCCCCTCCTCCTCCTCAGTATCTCCATCCTTCTCCTCCTCCTCCTCCTCAGGATGCCCATACTCCTCCTCAGTATCTCCATCCTTCTCCTCCTCCTCCTCCTCCTCAGGATGCCCATTCTCCTCCTCAGTATCTCCATCCTCCTCCTCCTCAGGATGCCCCTCCTCCTCCTCAGGATACCTATTCTCCTCCTCAGTATCTCCATCCTTCTTCTCCTCCTCCTCCTCCTCAGTATCTCCATCCTCCTCCTCCTGGGACCGAGTCAGCACATTTGCCACCACCCACCTGGTTATGTCCCTTTGGGCCTGATATCGGCCATCTTTGGTTACGTAGACACCCATGACCTTCCTTGCTCTGCGAGTGGCAGAATACTCCTATATATGATCTCAGTGGCAGGTGTGGACACCATATCACACATGGGGAGCCCCCCAACTGCTCCTCCACTCCGGTCCTCTGCATGAAAGTGGACTGGGTGGAGGCCTTGCAGAGGAAGGAGACTCATGTGGATATTCTGACTGCTGGGAGAGTTACATTGCTTTCCTACCACTGCCGATACAGCGTTCTATTAGAGAGTGTTTCCATATAACCAAGTGGTATCGGGAAAGAATCTTGGCAGATGTCCCCCCCAAGGGTGAGGCGGAGTGCCCCATACATACAGATTATAGAGCCTGAGGAGCTGGGTTCCTTGGATGAGCTTCAGGTGTTTGAGATTATATGTATTTGCCCCTTTATTTGTTACTCACCTATTCTTTGTAAAGGCAGAGACCTTCTTTACTATCCAGTCGTATTGGGCAGTAGACGGATCCACTCGCTGTCATCACCCCCATTGGGGTTGATTTTGCACCTGAGACTTTACGCTATACAGGACGGCAGATGACAAGTCTATAACGTGGCTCTCTCTACGGGAGGTTCTCAGTCATCTCTTATACGGGAGGGTCTCAGTCATCTCTTCTTATACGGGAGGTTCTCAGTCATCTCTTCTTATACGGGAGGTTCTCAGTCATCTCTTCTTATACGGGAGGTTCTCAATCATCTCTTCTTATACGGGAGGTTCTCAGTCATCTCTTATACGGGAGGTTCTCAGTCATCTCTTCTTATACGGGAGGGTCTCGATCATCTCTTATACGGAAGGTTCTCAGTCATCTCTTATACGGGAGGTTCTCAGTCATCTCTTCTTATACGGGAGGTTCTCAGTCATCTCTTATACGGGAGGTTCTCAGTCATCTCTTATACGGGAGGGTCTCAGTCATCTCTTATACGGGAGGTTCTCAGTCATCTCTTCTTATACGGGAGGTTCTCAATCATCTCTTCTTATACGGGAGGTTCTCAGTCATCTCTTATACGGGAGGTTCTCAGTCATCTCTTCTTATACGGGAGGGTCTCGATCATCTCTTATACGGAAGGTTCTCAGTCATCTCTTATACGGGAGGTTCTCAGTCATCTCTTTTTATACAGGAGGGTCTCGATCATCTCTTCTTATACAGGAGGGTCTCGGTCATCTCTTATACGGGAGGTTCTCAGTCATCTCTTCTTATACGGGAGGGTCTCGATCATCTCTTATACGGAAGGTTCTCAGTCATCTCTTATACGGGAGGTTCTCAGTCATCTCTTCTTATACGGGAGGTTCTCAGTCATCTCTTCTTATACGGGAGGTTCTCAATCATCTCTTCTTATACGGGAGGTTCTCAGTCATCTCTTATACGGGAGGTTCTCAGTCATCTCTTATACGGGAGGTTCTCAGTCATCTCTTCTTATACGGGAGGGTCTCGATCATCTCTTATACGGAAGGTTCTCAGTCATCTCTTATACGGGAGGTTCTCAGTCATCTCTTCTTATACGGGAGGTTCTCAGTCATCTCTTATACGGGAGGTTCTCAATCATCTCTTCTTATACGGGAGGTTCTCAGTCATCTCTTATACGGGAGGTTCTCAGTCATCTCTTCTTATACGGGAGGGTCTCGATCATCTCTTATACGGAAGGTTCTCAGTCATCTCTTATACGGGAGGTTCTCAGTCATCTCTTTTTATACAGGAGGGTCTCGATCATCTCTTCTTATACAGGAGGGTCTCAGTCATCTCTTCTTATACAGGAGGGTCTCGATCATCTCTTATACGGGAGGTTCTCAGTCATCTCTTCTTATACAGGAGGGTCTCGATCATCTCTTATACGGGAGGTTCTCAGTCATCTCTTATACGGGAGGTTCTCAGTCATCTCTTTTTATACGGGAGGTTCTCAGTCATCTCTTCTTATACGGGAGGTTCTCAGTCATCTCTTCTTATACAGGAGGTTCTCAGTCATCTCTTCTTATACGGGAGGTTCTCAGTCATCTCTTCTTATACGGGAGGTTCTCAGTCATCTCTTCTTATACGGGAGGTTCTCAGTCATCTCTTCTTATACGGGAGGGTCTCGATCATCTCTTATACGGAAGGTTCTCAGTCATCTCTTATACGGGAGGTTCTCGGTCATCTCTTATACGGGAGGGTCTCAGTCATCTCTTCTTATACGGGAGGTTCTCAGTCATCTCTTATACGGGAGGTTCTCAGTCATCTCTTATACGGGAGGTTCTCAGTCATCTCTTCTTATACGGGAGGGTCTCAGTCATCTCTTCTTATACAGGAGGGTCTCAGTCATCTCTTATACGGGAGGTTCTCAGTCATCTCTTCTTATACGGGAGGGTCTCAGTCATCTCTTCTTATACGGGAGGTTCTCAGTCATCTCTTATACGGGAGGTTCTCAGTCATCTCTTCTTATACGGGAGGTTCTCGGTCATTTCTTCTTATGGAGATGTTATTGCCGCAATCTATACATAATTTCTTAGTGCGGATGCATTGGGAAACCCCCAGCTGTGGAGTCCATTGGGGCCGTCTGGACTTATAGCATAAGTGTCCCGTTCACTGTGACGAGATATTAGGAAGAGCAATGCAGGAAGAACTGCTCGTAACGAGGATAAAACGTTCTCGGGCCGGACCTGATTGTGGCCTGTGTCGCCACCTGGTGCCTGTGCAAGGTACTGCTTTATAATAAGCTGGAATATTATTGGTGATTACAGCGATGCTGACGACGGCACCGGTTGTCGGTCTTCACTGTAATCCTGGTTTTATATTCATAGATCAGTCCGCTCAGGATCAGGTGATTTACAGTCTGGGTCCTCACTGTTATATTGGATCTGGTGATCTGCAGTCAGGGTCCTCACTGTTATATTCGTAGATCAGTCAGCTCAGGATCAGGCGATCTGCAGTCTGGGTCCTCACTGGTATATTCATAGATCAGTCAGCTCAGGATCAGGCGATCTGCAGTCGGGGTCCTCACTGTTATATTGGATCAGGTGATCTGCAGTCAGGGTTGTCACTGTTATATCCATAGATCAGCGAGCTCAGGATCAGGTGATCTGCAGTCAGGGTTCTCACTGTTATATTGGATCAGGTGATCTGCAGTCAGGGTTCTCACTGTTATATTCATAGATCAGTCAGCTCAGGATCAGGTGATCTGCAGTTGGGGTCCTCACTGTTATATTCATAGATCAGTCAGCTCAGGATCAGGCATGGAGGGGGTGGGGGGATAGGAGTTTCACTGATTGAGATCTAGTAGAAAGCCCCACTCAGGAGGACTCCAGTGACCAGGGGGTCTGGTTGTCACCATTTATTTGACTACTGTGTACTGCTGCTGTGTTGCTGTATGGTCCGCCACACTGTCCACGACTGCTGCATTATAGCACCGAGGATCAGGATCCGCTGTTCCCCGAGTGAATGGTGAGGCAGTACATGCTCCACTTCCATCCTGCAGATGGAGCTGTGGTTGACAGTCTCATAGCTGGTGAATGGATCGGTGTTTGACTCTGATGTAAGTGATGTCACTACCGGTATTGGGCCCCTAAGAATCCCCTCCATGGTGCACAACTATTTCCCATATCTCCAATTTAGGGAACAGGACCAGGGCCGGGCTATTTGCCAGTAGTGCACACACCTAGTGCAAACTCTCTGTGGCTTTCTTCACCTTGTGGATAGCTGTAGCTAAGCCCCTCCCCACTTCCTGTGTTCTGTTCTGATTTCACTGCTACTAGAGACAGATTTCCCCTAACAACAGGCAGTGGCCAGTCGATTGCAGGGAGGTGAGACGTCTAGCGGTTTTACAGCTGTTTTTTTCTGATGTAAACAAAGTGATTTACAGAAATGTTAGTAATGGCGCCTACACGATCCCTAACAGCATGTCTACAGGCCATAGACCGATGTGACGTATCCTGAGCCGGAAATCTTTTATCCGGACCCCCCGGCAGTAAGAAATGCTAAGATATGTTGTGTTGAGTTATGTTGTGGCCCCCGGCAGCGTGTTTGGGGAATTTCCAGCCTGTCACATTGGCCCTTACTGTTTTACTTTCTATTTCTGCCGCTTTGTTCAGTAATAAACGTTCTGCAGATCACAAAGGTCATTGTGTGATTCCCCGGGGGTGTCAGCCCTTCAACTGCTGCCAAGATACACAGGAAACGGGAGGTCACGGCTGCGTCACCAGTGGGAGGACTGAGATGGGGGGTCATTTCTCTTGTGAAGCCAGCAAGGAGAAAATCACGGCCTCCGTCCGGCCTATTACAAACCAGAAATAAAAGCTTCTGGGCTGAGATGTTATAGGCCCAAAGCCTGAGACACCCCAATAACCTCGGCCTTTCTTACAGGTGCACAGCTCTCATGGAGACTGTAAACGTTGACACATGGGCACACATGGCTTCTGCTATTCCAGGCAGGAGTTCAAAAGCTCTAAATCACCAATTTCCACTATATCCATATCGCACTTGGGTCCTCGAGCTGTAGATGTGTCACCATTGATGTAGTTAGTGATTATAACCTGGAGATTTATGGTAAGATCCTCTCTGTTGCCCAAAGCAACCAATCACAGCCTAGATTTCTAATATTTCTCTGTTAATATGACCTGTGACTGGTTGTTATGGGCCTGTGTTGGTTGCTAAGGAAGCTGTGACTGGTTGCTATGGGACTTGTGTTGGTTGCTAAGGGAGCTGTGACTGGTTGCTATGGGACTTGTGTTGGTTGCTAAGGAAGCTGTGACTGGTTGCTATGGGCCTGTGTTGGTTGCTAAGGAAGCTGTGACTGGTTGCTATGGGACTTGTGTTGGTTGCTAAGGGAGCTGTGACTGCTTTCTATGGGCAACAAGGAGAATCTTGCCATAAGACAGCAGATCACCCTTAATCTTTGCATTCTCCCACCTTGTCTCTAGTTTTGGCCTCTCGCAGCCCCCTCACCCCTGCCACATGTCCAGATGGTAAAGCCCCTATGAATAACAAAACCAAAACCTCCGATTAAGTTGTGCTGTAATAGTGTGAACCACTAGGGGGCACCAGCATCCTGTTTGTGACGCCATAGCTAGTCTGAATTAGGTTTTCATCTTTTTTTATACTTTTTTTTTTTTTTAATTTATGTAAAAATATTTTCTTTTATTTTTATTCTTCATTTAATAACCAAGACACAGCATATACTTATCCTACAGAAATCGCAGCAGAGACGGAAATTCATCGCAATCCATGCCGCTTCAGGGCTGTCAGCACAAAATGGAGACGTGTGGACTTTATTATTAGAGGCGTTCTCCACTTTAGACAACCCCCTTATTTCTACTAGAATGGTCCCTGACGATAAGCTGATCACAGGTTGTCCCTTCCCCATCATGATCAGCTGTGATCTTCTATGCAATCTGTCAGCGTGTGACCACATTTGCTGCAGCGCCTCCACAGGCCAAATAATGTATTACCGAGTTGTCACTGAAATCAGTGAGCTGTGGATGTGATGGATCGGGCTCCTGGATGAGGAGGGTTATTCCAGAATTCTCTCGTAATGTGCTATAGAAATAGATCTGCCCCCCTACCCCCCCAGCAGTAATAGAACATATTTATAGAGAGTTATAGTGATGTATTTATTGTCTTTATTTAGCATTATTAGACCACTTTACATACAGTGAAGTTGGGTAATTACGGTCTCCATGCCGCCATCTAGTAGCGGCCGCGGCCCCTTTCCCCCTCCTAGGACTTGTGGTATATAACAGTGCCACCCAAGCAGTAGTATATGAGGAGGTGCGGCGTGTCCCCTCGTACCTCAGCCGGCTCGTCCCCTTGTACGCCAGGCGGCCCCCTCGTACCTCAGCCGGCGTTCCCCCTCATACCTAACCCGACTCGACCCCTCATATGTCAGCAGGCACATCCTCTTGTACCTCAGCCAGAGCATCCCCTATTGTTATGCCCTTGTGTCACTAAGCCGCCGCGTCCCCTTGTACCCCAGTTGCCACGTCCCCTCATACCTCCCCGACGTCCCCTCGTGTTATCCCCTTGTCACTCAACCGCCGCGTCTCCTCGTGTTATCCCCTTGTCACTCAGCCGCTGCGCCCCCTCATGTTATCCCCTTGTTGCTCAGCCGCCGCGTCCCCTTGTGTTATCCCCTTGTCGCTCAGCCACCACGTCCCCTTATGTTATCCCCTTGTCGCTCAGCCTCCGCCATGTCTCCTTATGTGAGCCCCTTGTCACTCAACCGCCGCGTCCCCTCGTGTTATCCCCTTGTCGCTCAGCCACCGCGTCCCTCGTGTTATCCCCTTGTCGCTCAGCCGCTGCGCCCCCTCATGTTATCCCCTTGTCGCTCAGCCGCCTCGTCCCCTCGCGTTATCCCCTTGTCGCTCAGCCGCCTCGTCCCCTCGCGTTATCCCCTTGTCGCTCAGCCGCTGCGCCCCTCGTGTTATCCCCTTGTCGCTCAGCCGCCTCGTCCCCTCATGTTATCCCCTTGTCGCTCAGCCGCCTCGTCCCCTTGTCGCTCAGCCGATGCGCCCCCTTGTTATCCCCTTGTCGCTCAGCCTCCTCGTCCCCTCGTGTTATCCCTTTGTCGCTCAGCCGCCTCGTCCCCTCATGTTATCCCCTTGTCGCTCAGCCGCCGCGTCCCCTCATGTTATCCCCTTGTCTCTCAGCCGCCGCGTCCCCTCATGTTATCCCCTTGTCGCTCAGCCGCCGCGTCCCCTCATGTTATCCCCTTGTCGCTCAGCCGCCGCGTCCCCTCATGTTATCCCCTTGTCGCTCAGCCGCCGCGTCCCCTCATGTTATCCCCTTGTCGCTCAGCCGCCGCGTCCCCTCATGTTATCCCCTTGTCGCTCAGCCGCCGCGTCCCCTCATGTTATCCCCTTGTCGCTCAGCCGCCGCGTCCCCTCATGTTATCCCCTTGTCTCTCAGCCGCCGCGTCCCCTCATGTTATCCCCTTGTCGCTCAGCCGCCGCGTCCCCTCATGTTATCCCCTTGTCGCTCAGCCGCCGCGTCCCCTCATGTTATCCCCTTGTCGCTCAGCCGCCGCGTCCCCTCATGTTATCCCCTTGTCGCTCAGCTGCTGCGCCCCCCCCCCCCCGTGTTATCCCCTTGTGTCGCTCAGCCGCCGCGTCCCCTTGTCGCTCAGCCGCTGCGTCCCCTCATGTTATCCCCTTGTCGCTCAGCCGCCGCGTCCCCTCATGTTATCCCCTTGTCGCTCAGCCGCCGCGTCCCCTCATGTTATCCCCTTGTCGCTCAGCCGCCGCGTCCCCTCATGTTATCTCCTTGTCGCTCAGCCGCCTCGTCCCCTCATGTTATCCCCTTGTCGCTCAGCTGCTGCGCCCCCCCGTGTTATCCCCTTGTGTCGCTCAGCCGCCGCGTCCCCTTGTCGCTCAGCCGCTGCGTCCCCTTGTGTTATCCCCTTGTCGCTCAGCCGCCGCGTCCCCTTGTGTTATCCCCTTGTCGCTCAGCCGCCTCGTCCCCTCGTTTTATCCCCTTGTCGCTCAGCCGCTTCGTCCCCTTGTCGCTTAGCCGCCGCGTCCCCTTGTGTTATCCCTTTGTCACTCAGCCGCCGTGTCCCCTCATGTTATCCCCTTGTCGCTCAGCCGCCGTGTCCCGTCATGTTATCCGATTGTCGCTCAGCCGCCTCGTCCCCTCATGTTATCCCCTTGTCGCTCAGCCGCCTCGTCCCCTTATGTTATCCCCTTGTCGCTCAGCCGCCTCGTCCCCTCATGTTATCCCCTTGTCGCTCAGCCGCCGCGTCCCCTCATGTTATCCACTTGTCGCTCAGCCGCCGTGTCCCCTCATGTTATCCCCTTGTCGCTCAGCCGCCGCGTCCCCTCATGTTATCCACTTGTCGCTTAGCCGCCTCGTCCCCTCATGTTATCCCCTTGTCGCTCAGCCGCCGCGTCCCCTCATGTTATCCACTTGTCGCTTAGCCGCCTCGTCCCCTCATGTTATCCCCTTGTCGCTCAGCCGCCTCGTCCCCTCATGTTATCCCCTTGTCGCTCAGCCGCCTCGTCCCCTCATGTTATCCACTTGTCGCTCAGCTGCCTCGTCCCCTCATGTTATCCCCTTGTCGCTCAGCCGCCTCGTCCCCTTATCGCTCAGCCGCCTCGTCCCCTCATGTTATCCCCTTGTCGCTCAGCCGCCTCGTCCCCTCATGTTATCCACTTGTCGCTCAGCTGCCTCGTCCCCTCATGTTGTCCCCTTATCGCTCAGCCGCCTCGTCCCCTCATGTTATCCCCTTGTCGCTCAGCCGCACACTTTCCTGCTAATCTCTCTTGTGGTTAATTGTGAAACGTTTCCTGTCTCTTCTACATGTGTGGGTGTTATGGGTCGTAGTGTTATTTAACAGGGGTCAGAGTAATGGAGGGATCGCAGAATGATTACAGCGATCGGGATACTCAATCCACTGGCTATCTACAGGTTGGGGTGAGACAGCTGGGATCCCCACCCGTATATAGCAATCACTGATGGGGCGACAGCTGATCATGTGTAAGGCCTCTCCTTTCACTACTGATCCCTCTTGTGGTGGTACGACAGTCAGCCCCCCCCACCAGTCAGCTAGTCAGGGCCCTATTACACGGGAGGATTAGCGTTTGCGAATGGCTCGCTGTAATGCCGCGTTGAGTCACTAATCGTTCAGTGTAATTCCATGTCGTTCCTTTGCTGGGATCAGATGGAGTGAACGATCGCAGTGACGACCATTGTTCGGTGTAATATCGTGAACGATTTCAGGGTAATGGTAAACAATCTTATTGTTATCCGTTTAAATCGCTTTGTCTAATAGGAGCCTTATCCTCTGACCACATGATTCCCCCCCCCCTTCTCCAGCGATCTCCAGGACAGGGCTGCACCCTCTTGCCCTGGCACATGTGGCATCCATAGATTATCTGTGTGTGGGGGCAGCAGTATTTAGTCACTGTGATGACCAAGTTCATGCCCCGTTGGCGGGAGGAGACCATCAGCAGGACTATGCACCATCCCCAAGGATCACATAGTTATAGATGGGTCCAGCGAGTGAGTGTGTTTTTTTGTCTTCATCGTTCCCAGATCTTATTTCGAGAGACATATCTGGGGTGAGGTACAACGGGCTGTGCCGGGCTGTCAGGACCGCCATCTAATGTGCGGGGAGAAGACATCCTGTCCACATCGGCCCATACAAGTCAATGGATGGTCCAGGATGAGAACCATCTGTTTACCTGGGGTATTGTTTTTGGAAAAATAAGCAAAAATCCCTTTAAGGGAGTGAGTGGAAAGTGGTGCTGCTGATAAGAGTGTGGGCTGCATGGCTGGGCGGACAGCGTGCCCTCATACAACCTCAGCCACATCCTTCCCTTTCTTGTGTGGTCATGGAAAATGTAAAAAAAATGACTACAATGTATCGTCAGATTTATGTGCAAGATTCTACATTTATTAATTTCTTGCTAAAATGTTATATTATGTATAGATCTGGTTTTGCAGATGCATAGCTCATGATCCCCTACATAACCATAAAGATACAGAACCAAAGATCCGCTACATAACCATAAAGATACAGAACCAAATATCCGCTACATAACCATAGGGGTAAAGAACCAAAGATCTGCTTCATGACCATAGGGGTAAAGAAGCAAAGATCTGCTACATAACCATAGGGGTAAAGAACCAAAGATCTGCTACATAACCATAGGGGTAAAGAACCAAAGATCTGCTACATAACCATAGGGGTAAAGAACCAAAGATCTGCTACATAACCATAGGGGTAAAGAAGCAAAGACCCACTACATAACTATAAAGATACAGAACCAAGGATCTGCTACATAACCATAGGGGTAAAGGACCAAAGATCTGCTACATAACCATAGGAGTAAAGAACCAAAGATCTGCTACATAACCATAGGGGTAAAGAACCAAAGATCTGCTACATAACCATAGGGGTAAAGAAGCAAAGACCCGCTACATAACTATAAAGATACAGAACCAAGGATCTGCTACATAACCATAGGGGTAAAGGACCAAAGATCTGCTACATAACCATAGGAGTAAAGAAGCAAAGATCTGCTACATAACCATAGGGGTAAAGAACCAAATATACCCTACATAACCATAGGGGTAAAGAACCAAATATACCCTACATAACCATAAGTGTAAAGAACCAAATATACACTACATAACTATAGAGGTAAAGAACAAAATATACCCAGGGCCGTATTTACCACTAGGCACCCGTGGTCCGGTGCCTAGGGCAGCACCTTGCAGGGGGGCAGCACCAGGGAGCAGGGGGAAGGTAACAACTTTATTTTTTTGGTTTTTATTTTTTTAGTCTCTCACCTCCCCATCAGACTTGCCAGTAAATCTGATGTCTTTTTGAGGGGGTGGGGGGGTAGGTATGACCAGGTCTGGTGTGGTGGTGTTCTGGTCTGATATGGCTGTGACGCCTGGAGCTATTACTTACCAATCTACCAATCCTGTGGTGAGAATTCCCTCAGACAATGTGCAGGCCGCTCTTATCATTGATTCAATATGGAAATTTATGTGTTAAGCCGTTAAAAACCATGAAAACGCAATTAAAACAATGTTTCTACATGTAGAGAAATGCATGTGGCCGAAACCGTCTTCAGGTTTAGTGCCTAGGGCAGCAGTAGCTGTTAATACGGCCCTGAATATACCCCACATAACCATAGGGGTAAAGAACCAAAGACCCCCAACATAACCATAGAGGTAAAGAACAAAAGAGCTGCTACATAACCATAGAGGTAAAGAACAAAAGATCTGCTACATAACCATAGAGGTAAAGAACAAAAGATCTGCTACATAACCATAGGGGTAAAGGACCAAAGATCTGCTACATAACCATAGGAGTAAAGAACCAAAGATCTGCTACATAACCATAGGGGTAAAGAACCAAAGATCTGCTACATAACCATAGGGGTAAAGAAGCAAAGACCCGCTACATAACTATAAAGATACAGAACCAAGGATCTGCTACATAACCATAGGGGTAAAGGACCAAAGATCTGCTACATAACCATAGGAGTAAAGAAGCAAAGATCTGCTACATAACCATAGGGGTAAAGAACCAAATATACCCTACATAACCATAGGGGTAAAGAACCAAATATACCCTACATAACCATAAGTGTAAAGAACCAAATATACACTACATAACTATAGAGGTAAAGAACAAAATATACCCAGGGCCGTATTTACCACTAGGCACCCGTGGTCCGGTGCCTAGGGCAGCACCTTGCAGGGGGGCAGCACCAGGGAGCAGGGGGAAGGTAACAACTTTATTTTTTTGGTTTTTATTTTTTTAGTCTCTCACCTCCCCATCAGACTTGCCAGTAAATCTGATGTCTTTTTGAGGGGGTGGGGGGGTAGGTATGACCAGGTCTGGTGTGGTGGTGTTCTGGTCTGATATGGCTGTGACGCCTGGAGCTATTACTTACCAATCTACCAATCCTGTGGTGAGAATTCCCTCAGACAATGTGCAGGCCGCTCTTATCATTGATTCAATATGGAAATTTATGTGTTAAGCCGTTAAAAAACCATGAAAACGCAATTAAAACAATGTTTCTACATGTAGAGAAATGCATGTGGCCGAAACCGTCTTCAGGTTTAGTGCCTAGGGCAGCAGTAGCTGTTAATACGGCCCTGAATATACCCCACATAACCATAGGGGTAAAGAACCAAAGACCCCCAACATAACCATAGAGGTAAAGAACAAAAGAGCTGCTACATAACCATAGAGGTAAAGAACAAAAGATCTGCTACATAACCATAGAGGTAAAGAACAAAAGATCTGCTACATAACCATAGAGGTAAAGAACAAAAGAGCTGCTACATAACCATAGAGGTAAAGAACAAAAGAGCTGCTACATAACCATAGAGGTAAAGAACCAATCCCCCCCCCCCCCCCCCCCCCCCGCTGTGATCAGGCCCACCTGTGGTGTGATCAGGCCCCTCAGACACTTTATCCTATATTAGGGGATCTTCACCCCTGGACTCAATAACATCTGCTTTACAATAGATGACCAGGAACCTAATACACAACCTAATACAATAATATACACCCACAGGTGGCGCTGTCCATGACCTATGTGTCTACACTATAGAATCCTGGACGGCCATCTTTAAACCTGACGACTATATGCTAAGTGTTTTATCAGATTACCTTTACTTTTATAGGAAATTGCCAAACGTCTCCAGCAGCTGGAGGAGGAAGAGCTGCAGAGGAAGGTGCAGGAGCGCTCCCGGGGAGGTGAGGATGGTGGTGTGACCGGGGGAGGGGGGGAGGGGAGGAGTCTGCATGGTGTCATGGGGGAGGTGAGGAGTCTGCATGGTGTGATGGGGGGAGGGGAGGAGTCTGCATGGTGTGATGGGGGAGGTGAGGAGTCTGCATGGTGTCATGGGGGAGGGGAGGAGTCTGCATGGTGTGGGGGGGGATTGCATGGTGTGATGGGGGAGGGGAGGAGTCTGCATGGTGTGATGGGGGAGGGGAGGAGTCTGCATGGTGTGATGGGGGAGGGGAGGAGTCTGCATGGTGTGGGGGGGTCTGCATGGTGTGATAGGGGAGGTAAGGAGTCTGCATGGTGTGATGGGGGGAGGGGAGGAGTCTGCATGGTGTGATGGGGGGAGGGGAGGAGTCTGCATGGTGTGATGGGGGAGTTAAGGAGTCTGCATGGTGTGGGGGGGTCTGCATGGTGTGATGGAGGGAGGGGAGGAGTCTGCATGGTGTGGGGGGGAGGAGTCTGCATGGTGTGGGGGGGGAGGAGTCTGCATGGTGTGATGGAGGGAGGGGAGGAGTCTGCATGGTGTGGTGTGGGGGGGAGGAGTCTGCATGGTGTGATGGAGGGAGGGGAGGAGTCTGCATGGTGTGATGGAGGGAGGGGAGGAGTCTGCATGGTGTGGTGTGGGGGGGGAGGAGTCTGCATGGTGTGATGGGGGAGGGGAGGAGTCTGCATGGTGTGGTGTGGGGGGGAGGAGTCTGCATGGTGTGATGGGGGGGAGGGGAGGAGTCTGCATGGTGTGATGGGGGAGGGGAGGAGTCTGCATGGTGTGATGGGGGGAGGGGAGGAGTCTGCATGGTGTGGTGTGGGGGGGAGGAGTCTGCATGGTGTGATGGGGGAGGGGAGGAGTCTGCATGGTGTGATAGAGGTGTAAGGATCACTAATAATTGATCAGAGCTGTTTATGTGAAGGAGACGCTGAAAATCTGATCAGGGGAACTCCAGCAGAAAGGCTGCAGGAGACAGCGGCGGTTATAGATGACAGCACACATGGTCACCTATAGGAGATGGCGGCGGTTATAGATGGATGACAGCACACATGGTCACCTATAGGAGATGGCGGCGGTTATAGATGGATGACAGCACACATGGTCACCTATAGGAGACGGCGGCGGTTATAGATGACAGCACACATGGTCACCTATAGGAGATGGCGGCGGTTATAGATGATAGCACACATGGTCACCTATAGGAGATGGCGGCGGTTATAAATGGCAGCACACATGGTCACCTATAGGAGATGGCGGCGGTTATAGATGGATGACAGCACACATGGTCACCTATAGGAGATGGCGGCGGTTATAAATGGCAGCACACATGGTCACCTATAGGAGATGGCGGCGGTTATAGATGATAGCACACATGGTCACCTATAGGAGATGGCGGCGGTTATAGATGGATGACAGCACACATGGTCACCTATAGGAGATGGCGGCGGTTATAGATGGATGATAGCACACATGGTCACCTATAGGAGATGGCGGCGGTTATAAATGGCAGCACACATGGTCACCTATAGGAGATGGCGGCGGTTATAGATGATAGCACACATGGTCACCTATAGGAGATGGCGGCGGTTATAGATGGATGACAGCACACATGGTCACCTATAGGAGATGGCGGCGGTTATAGATGGATGACAGCACACATGGTCACCTATAGGAGATGGCGGCGGTTATAGATGACAGCACACATGGTCACCTATAGGAGATGGCGGCGGTTATAGATGACAGCACACATGGTCACCTATAGGAGATGGCGGCGGTTATAGATGACAGCACACATGGTCACCTATAGGAGATGGTGGCGGTTATAGATGACAGCACACATGGTCACCTATAGGAGATGGCGGCGGTTATAGATGACAGCACACATGGTCACCTATAGGAGATGGCAGCGGTTATAGATTGATGACAGCACACATGGTCACCTATAGGAGATGGCGGCGGTTATAGATGACAGCACACATGGTCACCTATAGGAGATGGTGGCGGTTATAGATGACAGCACACATGGTCACCTATAGGAGATGGCGGCGGTTATAGATGGATGACAGCACACATGGTCACCTATAGGAGATGGCGGCGGTTATAGATGGATGACAGCACACATGGTCACCTATAGGAGATGGCGGCGGTTATAGATGACAGCACACATGGTCACCTATAGGAGATGGCGGCGGTTATAGATGACAGCACACATGGTCACCTATAGGAGATGGCAGCGGTTATAGATGGATGACAGCACACATGGTCACCTATAGGAGATGGCGGCGGTTATAGATGACAGCACACATGGTCACCTATAGGAGATGGTGGCGGTTATAGATGACAGCACACATGGTCACCTATAGGAGATGGCGGCGGTTATAGATGGATGACAGCACACATGGTCACCTATAGGAGATGGCGGCGGTTATAGATGGATGACAGCACACATGGTCACCTATAGGAGATGGCGGCGGTTATAGATGACAGCACACATGGTCACCTATAGGAGATGGCAGCGGTTATAGATGACAGCACACATGGTCACCTATAGGAGATGGCGGCGGTTATAGATGACAGCACACATGGTCACCTATAGGAGATGGCGGCGGTTATAGATGGATGATAGCACACATGGTCACCTATAGGAGACAACGGCGGTTATAGATGACAGCACACATGGTCACCTATAGGAGATGGCGGCGGTTATAGATGGATGACAGCACACATGGTCACCTATAGGAGATGGCAGCGGTTATAGATGACAGCACACATGGTCACCTATAGGAGATGGCGGCGGTTATAGATGACAGCACACATGGTCACCTATAGGAGACAACGGCGGTTATAGATGACAGCACACATGGTCACCTATAGGAGATGGCGGCGGTTATAGATGACAGCACACATGGTCACCTATAGGAGATGGCGGCGGTTATAAATGGCAGCACACATGGTCACCTATAGGAGATGGCGGCGGTTATAGATGATAGCACACATGGTCACCTATAGGAGATGGCGGCGGTTATAGATGGATGACAGCACACATGGTCACCTATAGGAGATGGCGGCGGTTATAGATGGATGATAGCACACATGGTCACCTATAGGAGATGGCGGCGGTTATAAATGGCAGCACACATGGTCACCTATAGGAGATGGCGGCGGTTATAGATGATAGCACACATGGTCACCTATAGGAGATGGCGGCGGTTATAGATGACAGCACACATGGTCACCTATAGGAGATGGTGGCGGTTATAGATGACAGCACACATGGTCACCTATAGGAGATGGCGGCGGTTATAGATGACAGCACACATGGTCACCTATAGGAGATGGCAGCGGTTATAGATGGATGACAGCACACATGGTCACCTATAGGAGATGGCGGCGGTTATAGATGACAGCACACATGGTCACCTATAGGAGATGGCGGCGGTTATAGATGACAGCACACATGGTCACCTATAGGAGACGGCGGCGGTTATAGATGACAGCACACATGGTCACCTATAGGAGATGGTGGCGGTTATAGATGACAGCACACATGGTCACCTATAGGAGATGGCGGCGGTTATAGATGACAGCACACATGGTCACCTATAGGAGATGGCGGCGGTTATAGATGACAGCACACATGGTCACCTATAGGAGATGGCGGCGGTTATAGATGGATGACAGCACACATGGTCACCTATAGGAGACGGCGGCGGTTATAGATGACAGCACACATGGTCACCTATAGGAGATGGTGGCGGTTATAGATGACAGCACACATGGTCACCTATAGGAGATGGTGGCGGTTATAGATGACAGCACACATGGTCACCTATAGGAGATGGCGGCGGTTATAGATGGATGACAGCACACATGGTCACCTATAGGAGATGGCGGCGGTTATAGATGGATGACAGCACACATGGTCACCTATAGGAGATGGCGGCGGTTATAGATGACAGCACACATGGTCACCTATAGGAGATGGCGGCGGTTATAGATGACAGCACACATGGTCACCTATAGGAGATGGCGGCGGTTATAGATGACAGCACACATGGTCACCTATAGGAGATGGCAGCGGTTATAGATGGATGACAGCACACATGGTCACCTATAGGAGATGGCGGCGGTTATAGATGACAGCACACATGGTCACCTATAGGAGATGGTGGCGGTTATAGATGACAGCACACATGGTCACCTATAGGAGATGGCGGCGGTTATAGATGGATGACAGCACACATGGTCACCTATAGGAGATGGCGGCGGTTATAGATGGATGACAGCACACATGGTCACCTATAGGAGATGGCGGCGGTTATAGATGACAGCACACATGGTCACCTATAGGAGATGGCGGCGGTTATAGATGACAGCACACATGGTCACCTATAGGAGATGGCAGCGGTTATAGATGGATGACAGCACACATGGTCACCTATAGGAGATGGCGGCGGTTATAGATGACAGCACACATGGTCACCTATAGGAGATGGTGGCGGTTATAGATGACAGCACACATGGTCACCTATAGGAGATGGCGGCGGTTATAGATGGATGACAGCACACATGGTCACCTATAGGAGATGGCGGCGGTTATAGATGGATGACAGCACACATGGTCACCTATAGGAGAGGGCGGCGGTTATAGATGACAGCACACATGGTCACCTATAGGAGATGGCGGCGGTTATAGATGACAGCACACATGGTCACCTATAGGAGATGGCGGCGGTTATAGATGACAGCACACATGGTCACCTATAGGAGATGGCGGCGGTTATAGATGGATGATAGCACACATGGTCACCTATAGGAGACAACGGCGGTTATAGATGACAGCACACATGGTCACCTATAGGAGATGGCGGCGGTTATAGATGGATGACAGCACACATGGTCACCTATAGGAGATGGCGGCGGTTATAGATGACAGCACACATGGTCACCTATAGGAGATGGCGGCGGTTATAAATGGCAGCACACATGGTCACCTATAGGAGATGGCGGCGGTTATAGATGATAGCACACATGGTCACCTATAGGAGATGGCGGCGGTTATAGATGGATGACAGCACACATGGTCACCTATAGGAGATGGCGGCGGTTATAGATGGATGATAGCACACATGGTCACCTATAGGAGATGGCGGCGGTTATAAATGGCAGCACACATGGTCACCTATAGGAGATGGCGGCGGTTATAGATGATAGCACACATGGTCACCTATAGGAGATGGCGGCGGTTATAGATGACAGCACACATGGTCACCTATAGGAGATGGCGGCGGTTATAGATGACAGCACACATGGTCACCTATAGGAGATGGCGGCGGTTATAGATGACAGCACACATGGTCACCTATAGGAGACGGCGGCGGTTATAGATGACAGCACACATGGTCACCTATAGGAGATGGTGGCGGTTATAGATGACAGCACACATGGTCACCTATAGGAGATGGCGGCGGTTATAGATGACAGCACACATGGTCACCTATAGGAGATGGCAGCGGTTATAGATGGATGACAGCACACATGGTCACCTATAGGAGATGGCGGCGGTTATAGATGACAGCACACATGGTCACCTATAGGAGACGGCGGCGGTTATAGATGACAGCACACATGGTCACCTATAGGAGATGGTGGCGGTTATAGATGACAGCACACATGGTCACCTATAGGAGATGGCGGCGGTTATAGATGACAGCACACATGGTCACCTATAGGAGATGGCGGCGGTTATAGATGACAGCACACATGGTCACCTATAGGAGATGGCGGCGGTTATAGATGGATGACAGCACACATGGTCACCTATAGGAGACGGCGGCGGTTATAGATGACAGCACACATGGTCACCTATAGGAGATGGTGGCGGTTATAGATGACAGCACACATGGTCACCTATAGGAGATGGTGGCGGTTATAGATGACAGCACACATGGTCACCTATAGGAGATGGCGGCGGTTATAGATGGATGACAGCACACATGGTCACCTATAGGAGATGGCGGCGGTTATAGATGGATGACAGCACACATGGTCACCTATAGGAGATGGCGGCGGTTATAGATGACAGCACACATGGTCACCTATAGGAGATGGCGGCGGTTATAGATGACAGCACACATGGTCACCTATAGGAGATGGCGGCGGTTATAGATGACAGCACACATGGTCACCTATAGGAGATGGCAGCGGTTATAGATGACAGCACACATGGTCACCTATAGGAGATGGCGGCGGTTATAGATGACAGCACACATGGTCACCTATAGGAGATGGCGGCGGTTATAGATGGATGATAGCACACATGGTCACCTATAGGAGACAACGGCGGTTATAGATGACAGCACACATGGTCACCTATAGGAGATGGCGGCGGTTATAGATGACAGCACACATGGTCACCTATAGGAGATGGCGGCGGTTATAGATGGATGACAGCACACATGGTCACCTATAGGAGATGGCGGCGGTTATAGATGACAGCACACATGGTCACCTATAGGAGATGGCGGCGGTTATAGATGACAGCACACATGGTCACATATAGGAGATGGCGGCGGTTATAGATGACAGCACACATGGTCACCTATAGGAGATGGCGGCGGTTATAGATGGATGACAGCACACATGGTCACCTATAGGAGATGGCGGCGGTTATAGATGACAGCACACATGGTCACCTATAGGAGATGGCGGCGGTTATAGATGACAGCACACATGGTCACCTATAGGAGATGGTGGCGGTTATAGATGGCAGCACACATGGTCACCTATAGGAGATGGCGGCGGTTATAGATGACAGCACACATGGTCACCTATAGGAGATGGCGGCGGTTATAGATGACAGCACACATGGTCACCTATAGGAGATGGCAGCGGTTATAGATGACAGCACACATGGTCACCTATAGGAGATGGCGGCGGTTATAGATGACAGCACACATGGTCACCTATAGGAGATGGCGGCGGTTATAGATGACAGCACACATGGTCACCTATAGGAGATGGTGGCGGTTATAGATGACAGCACACATGGTCACCTATAGACTGTGTCCCTCACCCGTCACATAACAATGTGCGTTACTCCCACAATAACATCTCCCCCATCCCTCGTACAACGCTCTGTGTGCCGCTCCACATTGTCTACACTGAATATTACACACACGGCCATAATAAGAGAAAGAAAACCTGTCCTGGTGTGACGGACCGGCTGCTTCTATCACCGATCCTGCTCCTGTTACATCCGGTGTTGTACTTTAGAGCTGCACGATGTTCGGTGTATGTCGACGCATCCCAGAATTCAAATCACCAGATCAGGCGGCAAGAGGAGATGACCGCTTCCAGGTCTGAATCAGCAGAATTGTGAATGCAGCTCTGAAGTGTAATACAGGCTGTGACTTGGTCAGTAATTGAGTTTTCTATGGGAATTGTATATGTAGACGCACCTGGGGGTCCCGAGGATATGACTCTGCGGCTTCGGTCTCCATCTATACAGAACATACAGGACAGGTGAACAATAGGAAATCCCAGAACAATAGAGCAGTAAGTCGGCCTCTGTTCCCTCCCATAACCCCCTGCGGCATTGGACGTTCTCCCTGGAATGTGCCTCTTTGTCTCCCGTCATGGTGTTGAGGCCGTGGCTTCTCCATGTAGTCAGACCAGTTCTGTGTCAGTAGACGCCCCCGGCCTCTGGCACCTCTCCTCCCGTCTTGGTGCACGCTTACTAACCTCCGCTTTGTCTTGTTGCATGTACACACAAGACCCCGGCAGCAGCCTGCAGCGGCAATACCTGACGTCTGTGGACGATGAGGAGGAGGAGGAGGAAGGATTTCCCTTCCGACATGATAAGCATCATAATGCCTCAGACAACAGGCGGGGTCACCTGAGCTCCGAGAGGGACCAGAGCGCCAAACCCCCCGAGGAGCACCCTGGAAGGATGAACTCCAGCCGCGTCTCCTTCGGCCAAGTCTACTATGACGGTAACAGCCCCAAAGCTGCAGACGTATGGAAGGAATCCGGCCGCAAAGACCAGCAAGTGCAGGTTCCTTACAGGGGTCACAGGAGCTCCTCAGAGAGAAGCCCAGGCCATCCCAGTAGCTCCGAGGGAACATCCAGCCACGAGCGGGACGGCACCCGGAAAGAGGAGAAGGTCAGAGGTCACCGAGACAAACATTGCCGCCATCACCCCGAACGGTGCAGACGCTCCAGCTCAGACAGCGATGACTGCCCTGACCACTGTGTCCGGGATAAGAGGAGCCGCCGCTCACAGTGGAACCACGACCCTCGTCACCATCGACCATCCAACAAGCCGTCCCGTAGGATCCCCAGTCACGTCCCGAGCTCAGGTATTCTAATACATTAAGGGCCCCTATATAATCACCAAGAGGGAGGGGCACGAGGGGCCAAGGCCGGGTAATGTGAGGGTCATGTGGACGAATCCAAGATGGAGGACAGTGACTGCAGGATGGTCCATGTGCAGATCACAGGCCCTACAACTCCCATCATGTCAGGAGAGCTAAAGTTTTGTGTCCAGCCATGATGGGAGTTGTAGTTTTGCAGCACCTTGAGGACTGGAGTTGGACCTCCCAGATGTAGATAGATGAGGAAGGGGAGACCATGAATGATGGCGGAAGTGGCCCGAGATACAAGAACCAGGGATGTGGTGGGATAGAGACCTCCATGGATGCTGGAGAGTCGGGAACCTTTCAGGTGTGGAAACAATGAGCATACGAGGCGGCCCCCGGAACGTGTCTCCGCTACGCCGGTGCCTGTACTGCCAGACATGCTGGACGTTTCCTGTCCAATACCAGATAACACTAAGGGGATAGGAGGGAGGATAGCCGGGAGCGTGAGGAGGGCGGTCAGCCGCGGGGTCAGCGCTCATGTACGCCGTGTGTGTTGTCAGGTGATCGGACGTCAGCCGCGGTGTCTGCGCTCACATATGACGTGTTTGTTTTCTCTCTGGACCTTTACTGTCAGGTATCGGATGTCATTTGCGGTGTCTGCGCTTCCGTATGCCGTGTGTGTTGTCAGGTGATCGGACGTCAGTTGCGGTGTCAGCACTCACCTACGCCGTGTGTGTTGTCAGGTGATCGGACGTCAGTTGCGGTGTCAGCACTCACCTACGCCGTGTGTGTTGTCAGGTGATCGGACGTCAGTTGCGGTGTCAGCACTCACCTACGCCGTGTGTGTTGCCAGGTGATCGGACGTCAGCCGCGGTGTCTGTGTTCCCATACGCCGTGTGTGTTGTCAGGTGATCGGACGTCAGCCGCGGTGTCTGTGTTCCCATACGCCGTGTGTGTTGTCAGGTGATCGGACGTCAGTCGCGGTGTCTGCGCTCACATATGACGTGTTTGTTCTCTCTCTGGACGTTTACTGTCAGGTGATCGGACGTCAGCCGCGGTGTCTGCGCTCCCATACGCCGTGTGTGTTGTCAGGTGATCGGACGTCAGCCGCGGTGTCTGCGCTCCCATACGCCGTGTGTGTTGTCAGGTGATCGGACATCAGTTGCAGTGTCTGCGCTCCCATACGCCGTGTGTGTTGCCAGGTGATCGGACGTCAGCCGCGGTGTCTGTGTTCCCATACGCCGTGTGTGTTGTCAGGTGATCGGACGTCAGTTGTAGTGTCAGCACTCACCTACGCCGTGTGTGTTGTCAGGTGATCGGACGTCAGTCGCGGTGTCTGCGCTCACATATGACGTGTTTGTTCTCTCTCTGGACGTTTACTGTCAGGTGATCGGACGTCAGTTGCGGTGTCAGCGCTCATGTACGCCGTGTGTGTTGCCAGGTGATCGGACGTCAGCCGCGGTGTCTGCGCTCCCATACGCCGTGTGTGTTGCCAGGTGATCGGACATCAGTTGCAGTGTCTGCGCTCCCATACGCCGTGTGTGTTGCCAGGTGATCGGACGTCAGCCGCGGTGTCTGCGCTCCCATACGCCGTGTGTGTTGCCAGGTGATCGGACGTCAGCCGCGGTGTCTGCGCTCCCATACGCCGTGTGTGTTGCCAGGTGATCGGACGTCAGCCGCGGTGTCTGCGCTCCCATACGCCGTGTGTGTTGCCAGGTGATCGGACGTCAGCCGCGGTGTCTGCGTTCCCATACGCCGTGTGTGTTGTCAGGTGATCGGATGTCAGTTGTAGTGTCAGCACTCACCTACGCTGTGTGTGTTGTCAGGTGATCGGACGTCAGTCGCGGTGTCTGCGCTCACATATGACGTGTTTGTTCTCTCTCTGGACGTTTACTGTCAGGTGATCGGACGTCAGTTGCGGTGTCAGCGCTCATGTACGCCGTGTGTTGCCAGGTGATCGGACGTCAGTTGCGGTGTCAGCGCTCATGTACGCCGTGTGTGTTGCCAGGTGATCGGACGTCAGCCGCGGTGTCTGCGTTCCCATACGCCGTGTGTGTTGCCAGGTGATCGGACGTCAGCCGCGGTGTCTGCGTTCCCATACGCCGTGTGTGTTGCCAGGTGATCGGACGTCAGCCGCGGTGTCTGCGTTCCCATACGCCGTGTGTGTTGCCAGGTGATCGGACGTCAGCCGCGGTGTCTGCGTTCCCATACGCCGTGTGTGTTGCCAGGTGATCGGACGTCAGCCGCGGTGTCTGCGTTCCCATACGCCGTGTGTGTTGCCAGGTGATCGGACGTCAGCCGCGGTGTCTGCGTTCCCATACGCCGTGTGTGTTGCCAGGTGATCGGACGTCAGCTCACATATGATGTGTTTGTTCTCTCTCTGGTCGTTTAGGCCTTATGCAAACATCCTGTGAAATTGTCCGTGGTCGCAGACCCGCAACCACGGACAATTTTAGGACCCATTGAAGTGAATGTGGCTATTCACATGACCCGCACTGTGAAAAAATAGGACATAGAGCGGATCGCGGCATGGGTCACACACACACCCCGCCACTCGGCCGCAGAGATGACAGGAGAGCATGATGTTCACTCCTGTCATCTCCTATTCCCCTACTCCCTGACCGGCTTCATCTGCACCAGAAGTGGCCTGGACTGGGTTACCTTCTCCTGGCAGCGTAGTCTCGGCCACCTCCGGTGAGCGCTTGTTGCCAGTCAGCGCGGGGAGTAGGTGAGAAGGAGATGACAGGAGAGCACATCATCTTCTCCTGTCATCTCTGTGGCCGGGTGGGGGGATCCGTGCCGGGCAGCGGTGGGGGATCCGGATCACGGCACGGATAGTGTGAACGAGCCCTAACTGTCAGGTGATCGGCCAGACGTGTTGTCAGACGTCGCCTTCTCATCACTTTTCATACTTTGTGTTTTTTGTGACTTTGTCGGAATTTCCAGTAAGAGGAGAGCGTTGTGTCCGGAGTGTCCGCCGGCGTCCCGGGATTAGTGGGGATCATACCGCTGTGTTATCAGGTGGGAAGGGTCCCGGGATTAGTGGGGATCATACCGCTGTGTTATCAGGTGGGAAGGGTCCCGTTCTGGCTGCATCCCAGCCGCGTTATGGGGTGATACAACCTGAGTCAGCCTTCTCCAATAAACAGGGAGTGGTGGAGACTGTGTAACCCTATATAAGAGCCCGCCGGCGTCTCTGACCAGCACTGAGCCGTCCTGCGGTGACTACTGTACTGGTCTCCTGTGGGGCATGCTGGGAGTTGTAGTTTTGCAGCAGTTGGAGATCCGTCAATGTCTGTTCTTTTGATACCATGAAGTGAAACCTCACATTTCATGGAACTTAAATGGGGTCTCCTGCCTCCCCCTCAGCCCACAAGGCGTCCTCCATGGTGGAGCAGCGAGGTGGAGCGCGCTCCTGTGTCCTGGCTGTGTGGGCACTGATGGATCTGCTGGTCGGGTATTGATAGACTATAATTGCCCAGAAACCTGAATCCCTGACTGTAGTGTGAACGGGGGTCCGTGTCTTAGAGGCGCCAAACCTCCATCATACGCCG
Source organism: Dendropsophus ebraccatus (assembly GCF_027789765.1). Taxonomy (NCBI): domain Eukaryota; kingdom Metazoa; phylum Chordata; class Amphibia; order Anura; family Hylidae; genus Dendropsophus; species Dendropsophus ebraccatus. Next base: position 2,452,103 of record NC_091465.1, on the reverse strand, counting down.
CCTTTCCACCCTCCAGGCTTCATACTGCTCAGATTGTTCTCCTGCGGGGATCCTGCAGCGATAGATCAGCAGCCGCCTCTTACTGCAGGATATTGGTCTTATATATACATATATATATATATATATATAATATGTAGGACTGTATTGGTGTGTGTGTGTGTATATATATATATATATATATATATATATATATATATATATATATATATATATATATATGGATTGGTCTGTATTGTTGTGTGTGTGTGTATATATATATATATTGTAGGGATCTTCCCGGGGGATGGTGTGTTTGGACACAGTTCACAGCAGACTTGGACTTGTAAAACAACAGCTTGGCGTTTATTTTCAGCATAAACAGTCCGTAACAGAAATATAGCAACACTGTGCTTTAAGAACAAAACAAAAGGTCTTGCCCGTCTGGGCGCTAACTAACAAAAGCAGGTTACCTCTCTGACACTTCAGTCGGCAGTATTGCGGGGTGTGAACAGGCCCCAGCAGCGGCTGTCTTCCCAGCTCTCACCAAACAGCATGCAGGCTATTCACTCCTGGCTGAGAGAGAGAGACCTGTACACTGAGCCCACCTTTTGCCTTCTCAGGCTGATTGGGATCAGAGCTCACCTGATCCCAAAACCCACACTGGATCGAGGGGGAGGGAATGGCAAGTCCCACTACCAAAACCTACCTGCCATTCCATGTAAGTCCAGGCCCGGCAATAATAAATAATAGCTCAGCAGCATAACACTGCTGAGCACAGATGCCTCCTGGACTCACCATCTCACACTATGTATCAACCTGGGTGAGATGTACATCCCCTCGAGCACTTTTCCCGTGACATGTCCACAATATATATATATATATATATATATATATATATATATATGTATATACTGGTGTATTAGACAAGGCCCCTGGGGCGGCCATAGCAGGGGGGATGTTCTGACATGATATCGGGAAGTAGACACCGCTCTGTGGATGTAGCCTGATATTGTTGACAAGTCACCAGCAGCACAGAGTATTTCAGGAGCTGGTTGTTTTGGTGGTGATAGAGCTGGACATAAGGGGGCCGAGTCCTAATAAGAGGGGGGGCAGACCCATTTACCTTACATGTAAGGGGTCATCTCCTGAATACAAGTGTCTCAGGAACCCCCCTTTTATGAGCTGGAACAGGGTGCCCCCTTATGGAGCCGCAGAGTGCTGTAGCTTATGGGGGTTCCCCGGCTTTATGGGGATTCCTCTGCAGATAATACCAGGATGAGAGGCGGCCGCTGGCTGTATGGGATGCTGAAGGTCCGCTAGGGGCTGACTATGACCATTTGGCACATCCCGCTGCCCCCTGGTGGTCACACTTGTGTCGTTCTGATAAGGTGAGGAGACCCGGCCGGGGTACAGCATCGAACCGCTGGACTGGAAAATGGCCGACCTCCACGTGCAGAGCTCCGACCAGCTGCTGAAAGACGAGGAGTTAGCCCGCCGGCTCCAGGAGGAAGAGGAGAAGCGTATAGTAAGTGCAGGGACCCCCACAAAGTGAGTGCAGAGACCCCCGTGTAGTGAGTGCCAGGACCCCCCTAATGTGAGTGCAGAGACCCCCGTGTAGTGAGGGACGGGACCCCGGTGTAGTGAGTGCCGGGACCCCCCCAATGTGAGTGCAGAGACCCCCGTGTAGTGAGGGACGGGACCGCGGTGTAGTGAGTGCCGGGACCCCCCCAATGTGAGTGCAGAGACCCCCGTGTAGTGAGGGACGGGACCCCGGTGTAGTGAGTGCCGGGACCCCCCCAATGTGAGTGCAGAGACCCCCGTGTAGTGAGGGACGGGACCGCGGTGTAGTGAGTGCCGGGACCCCCCCAATGTGAGTGCAGAGACCCCCGTGTAGTGAGGGACGGGACCCCAGTGTAGTGAGTGCCGGGACCCCCCCAATGTGAGTGCAGAGACCCCCGTGTAGTGAGGGACGGGACCCCGGTGTAGTGAGTGCCGGGACCCCCCCAATGTGAGTGCAGAGACCCCCGTGTAGTGAGGGACGGGACCCCGGTGTAGTAAGTTTCGGGACCCCCGTGTAGTGAGTGCGGGAACCCCGGTATAGTAAGAGCCAAGACCTCTGCAAATGAGTGCAGAGACCCCCGTATAGTGAGGGACGGGAACCCTGCAAAGTGAGTGCCGGGACCCCCATGTAGTGAGGGGATTGTGGGGCGAGGGAGTCACGGGCTCTTCATGTCTTTTCAGGCCAAGCTGAAGCGTCAGGAGCAGCAGGAGGATTTCCGAGCAGCCCAGGTGGCCCAGGATGAGGTGAGAGCAGGAGAGCGGCCTCCACAGACATCCATCCCGTCTGTATAGAAGGATCCCGACCCCCGTCCTCCTCCACTATAGGGCAGTGCTTTCCAGCTGTTACAGTACTACAACTCTAATCTGCCAGGGCATGCTGGGAGTTGTAGTTTTGCAACAGCTGGAGAGAGTTTCTGGTTGCACCTGGACCCTGCTTTGTCCCATTGGGGCCCAGGTTATATGGGACACTCGGGGCCCAGGTTATATGGGACACTCGGGGCCCAGGTTATATGGGACACTCGGGGCCCAGGTTATATGGGACACTCGGGGCCCAGGTTATATGCCACACTCGGGGCCCAGGTTATATGCCACACTCGGGGCCCAGGTTATAAGGGACACTCGGGGCCCAGGTTATATGCCACACTCGGGGCCCAGGTTATATGGGACACTCGGGGCCCAGGTTATATGCCACACTCGGGGCCCAGGTTATATGCCACACTCGGGGCCCAGGTTATATGCCACACTCGGGGCCCAGGTTATATGGGACACTCGGGGCCCAGGTTATATGGGACACTCGGGGTCCAGGTTATATGGGACACTCGGGGCCCAGGTTATATGCGACACTCGGGACCCAGGTTATATGGGACACTCGGGACCCAGGTTATATGCCACACTCGGGGCCCAGGTTATATGGGACACTCGGGGCCCAGGTTATATGCCACACTCGGGGCCCAGGTTATATGCCACACTCGGGGCCCAGGTTATATGCCACACTCGGGGCCCAGGTTATATGGGACACTCGGGGCCCAGGTTATATGGGACACTCGGGGCCCAGGTTATATGGGACACTCGGGGCCCAGGTTATATGCGACACTCGGGACCCAGGTTATATGGGACACTCGGGACCCAGGTTATATGGGACACTCGGGGCCCAGGTTATATGGGACACTCGGGGCCCAGGTTATATGCCACACTCGGGGCCCAGGTTATATGCCACACTCGGGGCCCAGGTTATATGCCACACTCGGGGCCCAGGTTATATGCCACACTCGGGGCCCAGGTTATATGGGACACTCGGGCCCAGGTTATATGCCACACTCGGGGCCCAGGTTATAAGGGACACTCGGGGCCCAGGTTATAAGGGACACTCGGGGCCCAGGTTATAAGGGACACTCGGGGCCCAGGTTATATGCCACACTCGGGGCCCAGGTTATATAGGACACTCGGGGCCCAGGTTATATGGGACACTCGGGGCCCAGGTTATAAGGGACACTCGGGGCCCAGGTTATAAGGGACACTCGGGGCCCAGGTTATAAGGGACACTCGGGGCCCAGGTTATAAGGGACACTCGGGGCCCAGGTTATATGGGACACTCGGGGCCCAGGTTATATGGGACACTCGGGGCCCAGGTTATAAGGGACACTCGGGGCCCAGGTTATAAGGGACACTCGGGGCCCAGGTTATATGGGACACTCGGGGCCCAGGTTCTATAGGACACCATGAGATAAATGCGCGGGTGCAGGCGGCTGCAACACGAAACACAGAGATAGCGGCAGTGAGCGGAGCTATCGGCCACAGTGATCAGCATCCTGGTATATTCACTGCACACGTCCCCGTATACCAAACTATATATATCAATAACAATGGGGGGTTACTACAAGTCCCAGCATGCTCGGGCAGCCAGTCTGTAGGATGAGCAGCTGCCATAGATTTATCATATATCCCGGCGCTGATCGTCCCAGGATGGCGCCATATTGTTTCTATATGTTCCCTCTGTATCTTGTCTCTTTATCTGCAGGAAATCGCCAAATACATTCAGCAGCAGGAGCTGCGAGCGCACAGGAGATCTGAGGAGCTGGACCTGCCCGGGGACAGCGAGGATGACGATGATGGCGGCAGCATCTGTAGCTTCACCGACAGGAGGAACATAGGGATAAAGGCAAGTACACAGGACTAATGGGAGGAGGGCGAGTACACAGGACTAATGGGAGGAGGGCGAGTACACAGGACTAATGGGAGGAGGATAGTACACAGGACTGACAGGAGGAGGATAGGGAGGCGAGTACACAGGGCTGACAGGAGGAGGATAGGGAGGCGAGTATACAGGACTGACAGAAGGAGGATAGGGAGGCGAGTACACAGGACTGACAGAAGGAGGATAGGGAGGCAAGTACACAGGACTGACAGGAGGAGGATAGTACACAGGACTGACAGGAGGAGGATAGGGAGGAGGGCGAGTACACAGGACTGACAGGAGGAGGATAGTACACAGGACTGACAGGAGGAGGATAGTACACAGGACTGACAGGAGGAGGATAGTACACAGGACTGACAGGAGGAGGATAGTACACAGGACTAATGGGAGGAGGGCGAGTACACAGGACTGACAGGAGGAGGATAGTACACAGGACTGACAGGAGGAGGATAGGGAGGCGAGTACACAGGACTGACAGGAGGAGGATAGGGAGGCGAGTACACAGGGCTGACAGGAGAAGGATAGGGAGGCGAGTACACAGGGCTGACAGGAGAAGGATAGGGAGGAGGGCGAGTATACAGGACTGACAGAAGGAGAATAGGGAGGCGAGTATACAGGACTGACAGAAGGAGGATAGGGAGGCGAGTACACAGGACTGACAGGAGGAGGATAGGAAGGAGGGCGAGTATACAGGACTGACAGGAGGAACATAGGGATAAAGGCAAGTACACAGGACTAATGGGAGGAGGGCGAGTACACAGGACTGACAGGAGGAGGATAGTACACAGGACTGACAGGAGGAGGATAGGGAGGAGGGCGAGTACACAGGACTGACAGGAGGAGGATAGTACACAGGACTGACAGGAGGAGGATAGTACACAGGACTGACAGGAGGAGGATAGGGAGGAGGGCGAGTACACAGGGCTGACAGGAGGAGGATAGGGAGGCGAGTACACAGGACTGACAGGAGGAGGATAGTACACAGGACTGACAGGAGGAGGATAGGGAGGCGAGTACACAGGGCTGACAGGAGGAGGATAGGGAGGCGAGTACACAGGGCTGACAGGAGAAGGATAGGGAGGCGAGTACACAGGGCTGACAGGAGAAGGATAGGGAGGAGGGCGAGTATACAGGACTGACAGAAGGAGAATAGGGAGGCGAGTATACAGGACTGACAGAAGGAGGATAGGGAGGCGAGTACACAGGACTGACAGGAGGAGGATAGGAAGGAGGGCGAGTATACAGGACTGACAGGAGGAACATAGGGATAAAGGCAAGTACACAGGACTAATGGGAGGAGGGCGAGTACACAGGACTGACAGGAGGAGGATAGTACACAGGACTGACAGGAGGAGGATAGGGAGGAGGGCGAGTACACAGGACTGACAGGAGGAGGATAGTACACAGGACTGACAGGAGGAGGATAGTACACAGGACTGACAGGAGGAGGATAGGGAGGAGGGCGAGTACACAGGGCTGACAGGAGGAGGATAGGGAGGCGAGTACACAGGACTGACAGGAGGAGAGGGAGGAGGGCGAGTACACAGGACTGACAGGAGGAGAGGGAGGAGGGCGAGTACACAGGACTGACAGGAGGAGGATAGGGAAGCGAGTACACAGGACTGACAGGAGGAGGATAGGGAAGCGAGTACACAGGACTGACAGGAGGAGGATAAGGAGGAGGGCGAGTACACAGGACTAAAAGGAGGAGGTTAGGGAGGAGGGTGAGTACACAGGACTGACATGAGGAGGATAGGGAAGCGAGTACACAGGACTGACAGGAGGAGGATAGGGAGGGAAGTGAGTACACAGGACTGACAGGAGGAGGACGAAGGAGGGCAAGTCCACAGGATTAACAGGAGGAGAATAGGGAGGAGGGTGAGTACAAAAGACTGACAGGAGGAGGGTGAGTACACAGGACTGACAGGAGGAGGATAGGGCGGAGGGTGAGTACACAGGGCTGAAAGGAGGAGGATAGGGAGGAGGGTGAGTACACAGGGCTGAAAGGAGGAGGATAGGGAGGAGGGTGAGTACACAGGGCTGACAGGAGGAGGATAGGGAGGAGGGTGAGTACACAGGACTGACGGGAGGAGGGTGAGTACACAGGGCTGACAGGAGGAGGATAGGGAGGAGGGTGAGTACACAGGACTGACAAGTAAAAATGCATTTATATATCTGATCAAAGCTAAACGAAACTGGACTGACATGAGAAGAAGACTCTGCTGTGTCCCATAGGGATCTGCTGTGTCCCATAGGGATCTGCTGTGTCCCATAGGGATCTGCTGTGTCCCATAGGGATCTGCTGTGTCCCATAGGGATCTGCTGTTAAGGTGGCAGTGCGAGAGCTAGTGAAGAGCTGATCCCTCGGTACATAGTAAGGTTTGGCTGAGGGCTCTATGTTCTGAATGGGGAGAGGAGGGGTATGCGGCTGACGGTTATACACCACCGCAGTGTTACAGTCTCTGTATTTATAGCCTCAGCGCTGCCCGTATTCACTGCATTTACCAGAAGAAGCTGCCACCAGTTTCCTCCTCACAGAGCTGCGGTGGTGGCGGCGGCTGCTGCGGTGACTTTCTGCTATGATATATAACCACACAGCCCGAAAGACATCAGCGGCTGCTGGAACCTCAGAATAGGTGGATGTGGGGGCAGATCTGCAGATTTCTTGTAGGCCGTGTGTTACAGTGTGTGTCAGTGTGTGGCTGTATGTTGCAGTGTGTAGCTGTATGTTGCAGTGTGTTGCTGTATGTTGCAGTGTTGCTGTATGTTGCAGTGTTGCTGTATGTTGCAGTGTGTGGCTGTATGTTGCAGTGTGCGGCTGTATTTTGCAGTGTGTAGCTGTATGTAGCTGTGTGTAGCTGTATGTTGCAGTGTTGACGTATGTTGCAGTGTGTAGCTGAATGTTGCAGTGTGTTGCAGTGTGTGGCTGTATGTTGCTCTATGTTGCAGTGTGTAGCTGTATGTTGCAGTGTGTGGCTGTATGTTGCTCTATGTTGCAGTGTGTAGCTGTATGTTGCTCTATGTTGCAGTGTGTAGCTGTATGTTGCAGTGTGTTGCTGTATGTTGCAGTATGTAACTGTATGTTGCAGTATGTAGCTGTGTGTAGCTGTATGTTGCAGTGTGTAGCTGTGTGTTGCAGTGTGTGGCTGTATGTTGCTCTATGTTGCAGTGTGTAGCTGTATGTTGCGGTGTTGCTCTATGTTACAGCGTGTGGCTGTATGTTGCAGTGTGTAGCTGTACTGCATGTTGCAGTGTGTGGCTGTATGTTGCAGTGTGTAGCTGTATGTTGCAGTGTTTCTGTATGTTGCAGTGTGTGGCTGTATGTTGCAGTGTGTGGCTGTATGTTGCAGTGTGTAGCTGTACTGCATGTTGCAGTGTGTGGCTGTATGTTGCTCTATGTTGCAGTGTGTAGCTGTATGTTGCAGTGTTTCTGTATGTTGCAGTGTGTGGCTGTATGTTGCAGTGTGTGGCTGTATTTTGCAGTGTGTGGCTGTATGTTGCAGTGTGTAGCTGTACTGCATGTTGCAGTGTGTGGCTGTATGTTGCTCTATGTTGCAGTGTGTAGCTGTATGTTGCGGTGTTGCTCTATGTTACAGCGTGTGGCTGTATGTTGCAGTGTGTGGCTGTATGTTGCAGTGTGTGGCTGTATGTTGCAGTGTGTGGCTGTATGTTGCTCTATGTTGCAGTGTGTAGCTGTATGTTGCAGTGTGTAGCTGTGTGTTGCAGTGTGTGGCTGTATGTTGCAGTGTGTAGCTGTATGTTGCTCTATGTTGCAGTGTGTAGCTGTATGTTGCAGTGTGTAGCTGTGTGTTGCAGTGTGTGGCTGTATGTTGCAGTGTGTAGCTGTATGTTGCTGTATATTGCAGTGTGTAGCTGTATGTTGCTCTATGTTGCAGTGTGTAGCAGTGTGTAGCTGTACTGCATGTTGCAGTGTGGGGCTGTATGTTGCAGTGTGTGGCTGTATGTTGCAGTGTGTAGCTGTATGTTGCTCCATGTTGCAGTGTTTCTGTATGTTGCAGTGTGTATTTATATGTTGCAGTGTGTAGCAGTGTGTGGCTGTATGTTGCAGTGTGTGGCTGTATGTTGCAGTGTGTGGCTGTATGTTGCAGTGTGTGGCTGTATGTTGCAGTGTGTGGCTGTATGTTGCAGTGTGTGGCTGTATGTTGCAGTGTGTGGCTGTATGTTGCAGTGTGTGGCTGTATGTCGCAGTGTGTGGCTGTACGTTGCAGTGTTTCTGTATGTTGCAGTGTGTGGCTGTATGTTGCAGTTTGTGGCTGTATGTTGCAGTGTGTAGCTGTATGTTGCAGTGTTTCTGTATGTTGCAGTGTGTGGCTGTATGTTGCAGTGTGTGGCTGTATGTTGCTCTATGTTGCAGTGTGTAGCTGTATGTTGCAGTGTTTCTGTATGTTGCAGTGTGTAGCTGTACTGCATGTTGCAGTGTTTCTGTATTTTGCAGTGTGTAGCTGTATGTGGCTGGGTGTTGCAGTGGTTTGCGGTGTATTTTAGTGGCGTGTGTGGTGCCTCTGTTGTTCCTCCTGGAAACATATAATAAGTTGACATCAGGGTGTGACCATTTCCCATCTTGTTGTGTCCTTTTCCATTCCACCATTGTCCGGTCAGTGGACACATTGTGCGTCTGGTTACACCCGGGTGTGATATGGACGTGATTTCACAGTCGTATTACAGACCTCGGTTGCAGTATTACACTGATCTGCAGATGGGTCAGGTAACGGGGAGACGCCCCCTACTGATGGGGATGATGCGGGTTATGTGACTGCAGATCAGCCGGTCCCCGGATACATAACGTGTTGCTCCAGATAGTAATGTCGCACTTCTGTCCCCTCCATAGAATGACGTGCCTTCTTCTAACCAAGGACCCCTGGACTCAGAGGGCCTGGCATCACCCACCGAGTGCCGAACGCCGGAGAAAATGGAGTTCTCAGCAGTGGAAGGAACCCTTGACCAGACCAAGTACGTCTCCAGGGTTATCGGAATTACCGAGTCCACCAATTGTACTTAGCTGTGCGATGGTCACCACTTATATCAGGGGAAGGGGCAGGGGTAGTGTCACCACTCACTTATATCAGAGGAAGGGGCAGGGGTAGTGTCACCACTCACTTATATCAGAGGAAGGGGCAGGGGTAGTGTCACCACTCACTTATATCAGGGGAAGGGGCAGGGGTAGTGTCACCACTTATATCGGGGGAAGGGGCAGGGGTAGTGTCACCACTCACTTATATCAGGGGAAGGGGCAGGGGTAGTGTCACCACTTATATCACCAGGGTCACCGCTTATATATCGTGGGGGGGGGCTCCACTTATATGAGGTGGATCACTTATATCGGGGGGGGGGGGGGTCACCGCATATATTAGGAGGGTCGCCACTTATAATGGGGGGCAGCGGATTGTATAGCCTTTCCTGTATTCTTGTGCCCGGCGTTCTCCTTTACCCTCAGTACTTCTGATCATGTGACTGGAGTGTTGTGCAGTTTCGGGTCTCGTGGTCGCCCTCGGTGCAGACCCCGTTTCCTGTTTTCGCCAGCACTGACGTCTTTTTCCCATCGGTGACTGATCTGCAGTTTGTGGCTTCTGCAGCCGTCAGCGTTCTCTGCTATAAATATCGCCACTATAGACCCACGTGTCGTAGGCCGCGTTCCATAAATCAGTCAGACTGCGGAAATACGACTGACGTTGCACACTTAACCCTTTCTACTGCTCCTTGTATTGTGCAGCACAAGACAGCTGTGGTGGTTCAGGACAAACGGGGAGGTGGCTGGAGACTATAGACTCCCAGTCAGGAGGGATCCAGGAGTGGTGGGTGACAACCCCTAAGGGCTCGGTAGTGACACATGTTGTCAACCAACTTCCCAGAAAAAAAAAAAAAAATCATTTTTTGTTGTATATTACAGCATGACAGGAAGGTATGAGTTACTAGTGGGCGGTCCCTTGTTCAGGATCCGCCTCCGAGCAGCAGCTACATTCTGGTGTGCCCCATTATTTACACAGCCCAGTTCTTCATTCCACAGAATTTAGGACTAGTCAGGCTGCCCTGTAGATTCCAGTCGATCTTTGTGTCACGTTCGGCTAATCGATGGTTCTTTATTTTGCAGACTCCAGTCCCCCAGAAACATTGCTGAAGAACTCGACCCAACATTTAAGTCAAAGAAGGATTCCCAGCCGGAGGTGTTCGCCGACTGTCCGCAAGGTATCGCCTAAAACTTTGCACTCACAGTTGTCAGGATACCGTCCCCCGGTCTGTCCTCTACCGCTGTACATTAATACAAAGTAACACAGGGTACGACTGCAGGCTCTGACTACACTGGGCTTGTTTGTAGTCTGTCACCATGGAGACGTATAGGCCAACATGGAGGTGGAGATCCAGAACAATTCACAACTCCCTCTTGAGAACTCTGTGTACCTCTATGGGCCTCTATTATATAGTGCATGCTCTACGCTGGGCACCGCATGGGGGGACGGTGGGTCCTTACCAGAGACTTGTACAGCTGTCTGCTTGTCCCGCTGTCTGCTCGCTCTGTGCAGCGGGTGGATACCTCCTAAGGAACGCCTGGAAAACTGGGATACAGCGAATGCCAATGGCTGTATCCCAGTTTTCCAGGCGTTCCTTAGGAGGTATCCACCCGCTGCACAGAGCGAGCAGACATCAGGAATCCGACGCCCATCGTTCTGGTTCTCACAAACCAGAAATCCGAAAAGTCTGCTCATCTCTAGTGGGCACATGACCCCCGACACCCTCGTAGTTTATGGCTGATACTTAGTCACCACAGTTTCTTATCGTTACAGAGTTTCCAGTATCGGCTCAGACCCAACCGGTCCCGGTTGATGGATTCTACGATTTCATGGATGACGGCACTGACCCCATCTTTATACCACCGACCAAGAGGCAGCCGGAAAAGCTGGGCCGCAGCAAACCCAAAGACAAGAAGGAGGGATGCAAGCAGCAGTGAGCGGCCGCCTCCTCTCGCCATTCCTCGTAGCAGTCATCATCTCTCTCTTTTTGCCAAACTTTTTGTGTTCAGCGTGGACTCCTGGTGGCGGCCGATGTTCAGCGCGCGGCGACACAAGTGGAATTAACTCATTCAGGGATGAAGACGATAATCTGATGATTCTGCATTCAGGTGCCTTAGGCATTGTCTGGACTCTACACAACGGCTGTTTTATGGGCTGGACGTGGCGGTTTGGCGGTGACAAGCACATTTTAGTAACTGATTGTCTGGTGACTGAATCCGCGGATGGCTGGCAGCGCCGCTTTCCTTCACATACGTGGAAGGTTTTTTTGTTTTTTTTTGCCCCTTGAACTAAAAACTAATCTAAATCCAGAGAAGCCGCCGCCGTGCAGTAACCGCTCCCGTCCTGTCACCCGTCGCTGAGCTTATTTTTATAACTTTCGGTTTTACTCCTCGCGTTTCGTCTTGTATTGCGGCTGATGCGGCGTTTCATACGAGTCCAGTATTTTTTCTTTTTTATGATTTTTGCACTGATGGTTTTTTTTCCTCCATTTTTAACTTTTTATTTTTTTATTTTCAGTAATAATTTCTGGTGCTTTTTGTGCATAGATCCCAAATGCCTTTAGAATTTTACTTTAAAGGTTTTTTTTTTTTTATATATATAAATATATATAATACAAATGATTTGTATATGATTTGTATTTTCTAGTTGGTATTTTGATTCATTTGGCTCTCCGAATTAAAGGGGAACTCTTATTAGCTGTATACGAGAGCAGAGTAACTGCGTCTTACTATCCATAGTGAGTATACCCACTGGGTGACGTATGGCAGCACTGGGTAGCGGCATCTGCCTGACAGCTCAGCAATATAATCTGCACAGAGCCTTAGGCTGCCCACACAGGCCACATCTTTCCTAATCCCCCAGACACGTGCATGCTCGGCTCAGAGGAGTGTGCATGGATTCTGAGTAGGAAGAATGGGCCCCAATGTAAATCTTCACCAGGGCCCCAGGTATTCCATGCTGGCGTCTGTGGCAGAGGGGCTCCTCCTTGGGCCCCTGGATTAGGGCTCGGGTGCAGCTGTCAGGTTTACGTTCCATGTATCCATGGTCTGCAGACGTCTCCGGTCTCGGTAGCAGCTACTCAGAGGAGATAAATACAGTAAAGACGTACTTGTCCAACTACCGTCCGTTCCAGCCGATATTCCTTTGGTGTAGCAGCGCATGTCAGAAGACGAGGATCAGCCGCCATGTATGATGACAAGTTGGCGCTCACTTCTTCCGCAATATTGTGCCGTGCACCTTAAGTTGTCAGGGCATGCTGGGAGTGGTAGTTATAGGAGATTGAGGGTTTCCACATAGACATTGCTGACCTATCACTGTCTCCAGGGAGCGGGGGTCTGACTACTAGGACCCCCAATAATCTATACAGTAATGTGGCAATAGGGATTTCCCTGTGACTTCCCTTGGAGGCTGCATGGTTGGACCATTGTAGCTATTGGCCAACCCCGCTGCTCCCTGGGAAAGCCAAGAGGAGACAAGGGGCTCTGGCGATGTTCTAGCACAGCTCATTCCTGCACTTGGCTTTGCTGATCGGACATGGCTGACGACATCTGGTGATCACATGATGACACGGTTAATACCCAACTATTCCAGGATCCTGAATGGGCAGAGGAGTGATATATGACAGGTGAGGACATTTGGCTGTAATGATGGCTGCCTGGCGTTCGGCTCTCCAGAGATTATATATGGATTAAGGGGGAGCGCTCTTTACCCCCGCATCGGTGAGCAGAGGTGTCACATGACCTGGAGCCTTCATTCAAGTCCATCCTGTCTGTTCTCGTGTAAGGAAGTTCCAAAATAAGACACTTGTGTCACGTGACCCATTACCCAGCGCCTCCACGTCAGCCACGCTGAATCCTTAGCCTCTGCGGGAGTATTACTCAGCATCATTCTGTCCTGTCACATAGCTGCTTCCTCCATCTTACGTGTGTCTCATCCCTCACTGACCGGAATCCTGTTCATGAACCAGGAAGCTCTGGCTGAATAATGTGCCAAGATAGGAATGATTGTAGCTGGGCTGCAGAGGATTGTGCCCAGAACAATGAGAGATTCCTATACGATTTACTTACTGATGTAGCAGAGGGGAGTATGTCAGTGAACACCTACAGTATTGTCCATAAATCTCAATAATCTGGCAGAGTTACATAGAGTCCTATAGGAATCCACCAGAAATGTATTGTGTTGATTTCCCCCTGTACGTGTATTAGTCATATGGAAATCCTATCTTATATTGATTTACTGGGGAAATTTAGGGTAAATCTATCATTTGCATATTGTGGGAATTTTACAAATGAAATAAGAGCTGACTGTAAACTTGTGAAATAATGAGACAAACAACAAAATATTGCGGATTAAGTGGGATCCGTTGTGATGTGCATGGACTGATATACTGCCTAGAGATTGCGGTGTTGGTTATTTATTGTTAGACAAACAACAAAAACCATTCACCTTGTGACCTGAAAAAGGCTGAAAAATTTATATTACATCTCCATACTATAAGGGGGGAAGGTGGAGGAGCGGGTGCTGTCAGACAAACGTTTTCACGCGATCACGCGCTTCGTCAGGTCTGGTACCAAACCTACCTACCAGACCGGATGAAGCACGTGATTGCGTGAAAACGTTTGTCTGACAGCACCCGCTCCTCCACCTTCCCTGCCATGTTCACTCCTGGATTAATAAAGCATTCTACGGCATATCTTGTGGTGAGTGACCCTATCTTTTCTCCTTTATATTGCCTATAACTACTATAATACTGCTCCTATATACAAGAATATAACTACTATAATACTGCTCCTGTATACAAGAATATAACTACTTAAATACTGCTCCTGTATACAGGAATATAACTACTATAATACTGCTCCCTATATACAGGAATATAACTACTATAATACTGCTCCTATATACAGGAATATAACTACTATAATACTGCTCCTATATACAGGAATATAACTACTATAATACTGCTCCTATATACAGGGATATAACTACTATAATACTGCTCCCTATATACAGGAATATAACTACTATAATACTGCTCCTATATACAGGAATATAACTACTATAATACTGCTCCTATATACAGGAATATACTACTATAATACAGCTCCTATATACAGGAATATACTACTATAATACTGCCCCCTATATACAGGAATATAACTACTATAATACTGCTCCTATATACAGGAATATAACTACTATAATACTGCTCCCTATATACAGGAATATAACTACTATAATACTGCTCCCTATATACAGGAATATAACTACTATAATACTGCTCCTATATACAGGAATATAACTACTATAATACTGCTCCTATATACAGGAATATAACTACTATAATACTGCTCCTGTATACAGGAATATAACTACTATAATACTGCTCCCTATATACAGGAATATAACTACTATAATACTGCTCCTATATACAGGAATATAACTACTATAATACTGCTCCTATATACAGGGATATAACTACTATAATACTGCTCCTATATACAGGAATATAACTACTATAATACTGCTCCTATATACAGGGATATACTACTATAATACTGCTCCTATATACAGGAATATAACTACTATAATACTGCTCCTATATACAGGAATATAACTACTATAATACTGCTCCTGTATACAGGAATATAACTACCATAATACTGCTCCTATATACAGGAATATAACTACTATAATACTGCTCCTATATACAGGAATATACTACTATAATACTGCTCCTATATACAGGGATATAACTACTATAATACTGCCCCCTATATACAGGAATATAACTACTATAATTCATATACAGACACTCTGTTGTTGATCTTTAATATAGGCCTAGCGGCATTAGTATCAGCCATAGATGGGATGTGCAGCCGTTCCATTCTCTCCAGTTCGTGTTTTACAATTCTCCCTCTCTGAACAGCTCGCACTCCTTTATAAGACCCACATGACCAAAATTAGCAGGATATGCCTGTGCTCACATGTCTGGACCCTATGTCTTCCCCATTCTGTGAGAGCAGTAATGGTAAGTGTAATACCATATCCATACTTGTGTCGTTTGGGGGCAGCCTTCCCCGCCGGTGGTGCTGGCCGGGTTTTGGTGGGGCTTTTTGGGTCTGGTCCTGTGACATTGGGGTTGCAGGGCCGTTCCATGGCCTCCCTTCCCTGCACGTGCACGCTTTGCGGGGTTGGCGGTCGCTGACCGACACGGTGTGGAGTTAGCGTAGGGACCCGTGTGGACCAGAGGACCTGCGCGGTGGTACACGGGGCAATATGGCTTGATCAATTCATATACAGACACTCTGGTGTTGATTTTTAATATAGGCCTAGCGGCATTAGTATCAGCCATAGATGGGATGTGCAGCCGTTCCATTCTCTCCAGTTCGTGTATAACTACTCTAAGGCTGGGTTCACACTATGTATATTTGAGGCTGTATTTGTGAGGCTGTATAGCAACCAAAACCAGGAGTGGATTGAAAACACAGAAAGGCTATGTTCACATAATGTTGTAATTGAGTGGATGGCCATCATATAATGGCAAATTTTTGCTGTTATTTTAAAACAACGGCTGTTATATTGAAATAATGGCCGTTATTTACCGTTATATGACGGCCATCCACTCAATTTCAACATTGTGTGAACAGAGCCTTTCTGTGTTTTCAATCCACTCCTGGTTTTGGTTGCTATGAGGACCTGACTTGAGGACCAAATACTGCCTGAAATATACAGTGTGTGAACCGAGCTAAATACTGCTCCTATATACAGGAATATAACTACTATAATACTGCCCCCTATATACAGGAATATACTACTATAATACTGCTCCTATATACAAGAATATTACTACTATAATACTGCTCCTATATACAGGAATATAACTACTATAATACTGCTCCTATATACAGGAATATAACTACTATAATACTGCTCCTATATACAGGAATATAACTACTATAATACTGCTCCTATATACAGGAATATAACTACTATAATACTGCCCCCTATATACAGGAATATACTACTATAATACTGCTCCTATATACAAGAATATTACTACTATAATACTGCTCCTATATACAGGAATATAACTACTATAATATGCACAAGCCAAAAAGACAGAAATGGCTGCACATCGCGCCCATGGCTGACACGAAAGCTTATTCAGCTACATTTAAAACCAACATCAGAAGTTAGTATATAATTTGGCCAAACCATATTGCCTCATGTACCACGTGCAGGTCTTCTGATACACATGAGTCCCTAACCAAAAAACATTACTGTGCCGGTCAGCGACCACAATCCCCGCAAAACGTGCGCAAGCAGAGAAGGGGGGCCACGGAATGGCCCTGCAACCCCATTGTCACAGGACTAGACCCTAAAGGGCCCCCACGGACCCCGCAGGCGCCACCGGCAGAAAAAGTGGACACCAAGCAAAACAAGTGTGAACAAGCTCTTACCTCTCTCTCCATTCCTCTGCAGGTAGAATGGGAGAATACTAGGAGATCCTCCCCTTATGTACACAGGTGCTTCCTGCTAATTTGGATCACATGGGTCTTACACAGCACGAGTGCTAGCCACAATGAAAAAAGGGACAAAAGGGACCGCAATTAGCAGGAGACACCTGAGTGCACATGGTTTTAATCCCTCCTGTCTTTTCCCATTCTGTCTGCAGCAGCTATGGTGAGTGTAATTCCTTATCCAGACTTGTGCTGCTTGGGGGCGACCTTCTCCGCCGGCGGTGCTGGCCGGGTTCTGGTGTGGTGTTTTTGGGTCTAGTCCTGTGGCATGGGGGTCGCAGGGCCGTCCCATGGCCCCCGTTCCCTGACTGTGCGTGCCTGCGGGGTTGGTGGCCACTGACTGGCACGGTGTGGACTTAGTGTAGGGACCCATGTGTATCAGATACCGGCACGAGGTACATGGGGCAGTATGGCTTGATCAATTCATACACAAAATTCTGATGTGTTTTTTTATTTAGCCTAGGGGCACTAGTATCAGCCATAGGTGTGAGGTGCAGCACTTTTTCTTCCCTGAACCGCATTATAGTATATTCCTGTATATAGGAGCAGTATTATAGTAGTATATCCCTGTATATAGGAGCAGTATTATAGTAGTTATATCCCTGTATATAGGAGCAGTATTATAGTAGTTATATTCCTGTATATAGGAGCAGTATTATAGTAGTTATATTCCTGTATATAGGAGCAGTATTATAGTAGTATATTCCTGTATATAGGGGGCAGTATTATAGTAGTTATATCCCTGTATATAGGAGCAGTATTATAGTAGTTATATCCCTGTATATAGGAGCAGTATTATAGTAGTTATATCCCTGTATATAGGAGCAGTATTATAGTAGTTATATTCCTGTATATAGGAGCAGTATTATAGTAGTATATTCCTGTATATAGGAGCAGTATTATAGTAGTTATATTCCTGTATATAGGAGCAGTATTATAGTAGTTATATTCCTGTATATAGGAGCAGTATTATAGTAGTTATATTCCTGTATATAGGAGCAGTATTATAGTAGTATATTCCTGTATATAGGAGCAGTATTATAGTAGTTATATCCCTGTATATAGGAGCAGTATTATAGTAGTTATATTCCTGTATATAGGAGCAGTATTATAGTAGTTATATCCCTGTATATAGGGGGCAGTATTATAGTAGTATATTCCTGTATATAGGGGGCAGTATTATAGTAGTTATATTCCTGTATATAGGAGCAGTATTATAGTAGTTACTGCTCCTATATACAGGACTATAACTACTATAATCGGCAGTGAAATAGAGGATAGCGCCCGCACTACAGGTGGATGCGGCTCACGCTTGGACAATCGGGCAGAGAAGGATCATAGACGGATCAGCTGAGGTGACAGTCGGGGTGCAATAGGGGAGAGGAGGGTATAAATGGCAAAAGCGAGTAGAAAAAAATCCAATGCACTCACCGATCAGATGCACTCTTCAGTGATTTATTATGTTCGTATCATACCAGGGAGGGGGAAGGGTGGAATAGGTGCGGGAGCGTCTCTGCAGTAACAACGGTTTCACGCCGCAGCGCTTTGTCAAGTTCAAGCTCTGAACTTGACAAAGCGCTGCGGCGTGAAACCGTTGTTACTGCAGAGACGCTCCCGCACCTATTCCACCCTTCCCCCTCCCTGGTATGATACGAACATAATAAATCACTGAAGAGTGCATCTGATCGGTGAGTGCATTGGATTTTTTTCTACTCGCTTTTGCCATAACTACTATAATACTGCTCCTATATACAGGAATATAACTACTATAATACTGCCCCCTATATACAGGAATATACTACTATAATACTGCCCCCTATATACAGGGATATAACTACTATAATACTGCTCCTATCATTATAGTAGTTATATTCCTGTATATAGGAGCAGTATTATAGTAGTTATATCCCTGTATATAGGAGCAGTATTATAGTAGTTATATTCCTGTATATAGGAACAGTATTATAGTAGTTATATTCCTGTATATAGGAGCAGTATTATAGTAGTATATTCCTGTATATAGGAGCAGTATTATAGTAGTTATATTCCTGTATATAGGAGCAGTATTATAGTAGTTATATCCCTGTATATAGGGGGCAGTATTTTAGTAGTTATATCCCTGTATATAGGAGCAGTATTATAGTAGTTATATCCCTGTATATAGGAACAGTATTATAGTAGTATATCCCTGTATATAGGGGTCAGTATTATAGTAGTAAATCCCTGTATATAGGAGCAGTATTATAGTAGTTATATTCCTGTATATAGGAGCAGTATTATAGTAGTTATATTCCTGTATATAGGAGCAGTATTATAGTAGTAAATCCCTGTATATAGGAGCAGTATTATAGTAGTTATATTCCTGTATATAGGAGCAGTATTATAGTAGTTCTATCCCTGTATATAGGGGGCAGTATTATAGTAGTTATATTCCTGTATATAGGAGCAGTATTATAGTAGTTATATTCCTGTATATAGGGGGCAGTATTATAGTAGTATATTCCTGTATATAGGAGCAGTATTATAGTAGTTATATCCCTGTATATAGGAGCAGTATTATAGTAGTTATATCCCTGTATATAGGGGGCAGTATTATAGTAGTTATATCCCTGTATATAGGAGCAGTATTATAGTAGTTATATTCCTGTATATAGGAGCAGTATTATAGTAGTTATATTCTTGTATATAGGGGGCAGTATTCTAGTAGTATATTCCTGTTTATAGGAGCAGTATTATAGTAGTTATATTCTTGTGTATAGGAGCAGTATTATAGTAGTATATCCCTGTATATAGGAGCAGTATTATAGTAGTTATATCCCTGTATATAGGGGGCAGTATTTTAGTAGTTATATCCCTGTATATAGGAGCAGTATTATAGTAGTTATATCCCTGTATATAGGAACAGTATTATAGTAGTATATCCCTGTATATAGGGGTCAGTATTATAGTAGTATATATCCCTGTATATAGGGGCAGTATTATAGTAGTATATTCCTGTATATAGGGAGCAGTATTATAGTAGTTATATCCCTGTATATAGGGAGCAGTATTATAGTAGTATATTCCTGTATATAGGAGCAGTATTATAGTAGTTATATTCCTGTATATAGGAGCAGTATTATAGTAGTTATATTCCTGTATATAGGAGTATTATAGTAGTATATTGATGTATATAGGAGCAGTATTATAGTAGTATATTCCTGTATATAGGAACAGTATTATAGTAGTATATTCCTGTATATAGGAGCAGTATTATAGTAGTTATATCCCTGTATATAGGAGCAGTATTATAGTAGTATATATCCCTGTATATAGGGGCAGTATTATAGTAGTATATTCCTGTATATAGGGAGCAGTATTATAGTAGTTATATCCCTGTATATAGGGAGCAGTATTATAGTAGTATATTCCTGTATATAGGAGCAGTATTATAGTAGTATATTCCTGGATATAGGGGTAGTATTATTTTAGTTACTGTCTTGTACATAGTAATCGGGGAGGGGGGGAGGGCACAGAGATGGAAACAAAACGGTAGCACTTTCCTACAGAGCAGCGCTGTGCAGCTATCAGACAGATCAGCGGCCGTTGTGCACACTGGGTTCCCATCCCCCCTGTGAGTTTGTGTATAGTACCGTCACTTCCCTGCAGGTTCTCACACGTTTCATCTGTTAATGAAGTGAATTTACATTCTGTGACCACATGATACTTTACAACCTTCCTGTATCTTCTGTTTCTAACTTTATTTGATTTTCTGTACATTAGTATGGGGGCGGCCATCTTGCCTGATCGGCTTTTGTGTTTAAGTATTTTTATTGCTTTTTTGAACATAAAAATTATGTAACAATAAGAAAACAGGTGTTATATACAGGTGTCATATGACCAGAGATATGGTTATAGCGCCTGAACAGAAGGTTCTGGCAGCGCCGCGCGCTTAACGTTTAGGTGACTTCCATGAAGTGGAACTGTCGTCTACAGCTAAAAATCTCATGTATACGACAGACAGACATGGCGGAGAGCGCTAGTATACCCCGCGGATATACAGGAACACTCTCTAATAGAACGCTGTATCGGCAGAGGCGGGACAGCAATGTAACTCTCCCAGCAGTCAGAATATTTCTCCATGAATCTCCTTCCTCTACGAGGCCTGATCATTTTTTTAACAACATTTAGTGACATACTTTACAGCAAGCCTCATGGACATAGATGACAATAGACAGACTGTCCCCTTGAGATGACATTACTGAGCGCGCTCTGTGACCTGTGAAGAGGTCATTCCTCAGGGTGCTACAATTGTCTCCCCTATCTACTGGTGTCACATGACGCTGCAATGCTGTACAGATCACTTTACTGCAGCCTCCTCTTATCACCACAGACACAACAGGAAGTCTCAGCTTAGTTTTAGCCCCAGTGGTGAGAATGAGAACTGCCCGCCAGCTCTGGTGCATGAGCAGTAAGTTACCCATAGTGCATTGTACTGTATGATTACCCACTAGTATTACCTTATTGACAGCCAATCAGATGCTTCCTCTTACACTAAATTAGAAGCTGCAGCTGCATCCCCCTCCTCCCAGTTTTGCACTAGATGAATGTATTTGCGATTTGAGGATTGAGGCAGGAGAGGGAGTGTACAGGATGGAGGAGGGTGAGGACCATGTGAGGCCTCGTCTGATAATACTCCGCACAAAGTTTATATCTTCAGGTTATCTGGGGTTTGTCAGCAGTTCTGAAGAACCAAACCAGTAATGGCCGTATATAGAGAGGGGGTTGAGCTGTAGCCCTAGAGGTGTTCTGATTGGTCATAGGTGAGAGGAGGGGCGGGAGCACTCAGGGCACCTAACAAGTAGATCCCGCCTTCTGGGCACCTGTGGCAGCTCATGCATGCCCCCTGGACCTCTGTATAGTCACTGTATTATATCAGACTGTACATGCTGACAGACCCTGGTCGATGACTCGTACACAAGATGGCCGCTATGGGCGCAGTTAGATTACACTCATGAAGCATATTGTGCGCCATTTTACTAAAATACAGAACCTTAATGCAAAAACTGAGCAAATACATGAAAGAATATTCAGGCTCCACTCACACTCACTCTCACCAGCGGCCCTACAAGATTCTGGATCCACTCACACTCACTACAGAGGATATCGGCCCTACAAGATTCAGGCTCCACTCACACTCACTACAGAGGATATCAGCCCTACAAGATTCAGGCTCCACTCACACTTACTACAGAGGGAGCGGCCCTACAAGATTCAGGCTCCAGTCACACTCACTACAGAGGGAGTGGCCCTACAAGATTCAGGCTCCACTCTCACTTACTACAGAGGGAGCGGCCCTACAAGATTCAGGCTCCAGTCACACTCACTACAGAGGGAGTGGCCCTACCAGATTTAGGCTCCACTCAAACTCACTACAGAGGATATCGGCCCTACAAGATTAAGGCTCCACTCACACTCACTACAGAGGGAGCAGCCCTACAAGATTCAGGCTCCACTCTCACTTACTACAGAGGGAGCGGCCCTACAAGATTCAGGCTCCAGTCACACTCACTACAGAGGGAGTGGCCCTACCAGATTTAGGCTCCACTCAAACTCACTACAGAGGATATCGGCCCTACAAGATTAAGGCTCCACTCACACTCACTACAGAGGATATCAGCCCTACAAGATTCGGGCTCCACTCACACAGTGTGAGTGGAGCCAGAATCTTGTAGGGCCGCTCCCCCTGTAGTGAGTGTGAGTCACACTCACTACAGGGGAAGCGGCCCTACAAGATTCAGGCTCCACTCACACTCACTACAGAGGATATCGGCCCTACAAGATTCAGGCTCCACTCACACTCATTACAGAGGGAGCGGCCCTACAAGATTCAGGCTCCACTCACACTCTACAGAGGATAATGGCCCTGCAAGATTAAGGCTCCACTCACTAGAGGATAATGGCCCTACAAGGTTCAGGCTCCACTCACACTCACTACAGAGGAAATCCGCCCTACAAGATTCAGGCTCCACTCACACTCACTACAGAGGGAATCGGCCCTACAAGATTCTGGATCCACTCACACTCACTTCAGAGGGAGCGGCCCTACAAGATTCAGACTCCACTCACACTCACTACAGAGGATAACGGCCCTACAAGATTCAGGCTCCACTCACACTCATTACAGAGGGAGCGGCCCTACAAGATTCAGGCTCCACTCACCCTCACTACAGAGGGAGCGGCCCTACAAGATTCAGGCTCCACTCACACTCATATCTCATAAATCCAATAAAGCTAAAATTACACAGACATAAAAGCAAATCTGCAAATAGACAATTAACTTTTCTTATTGTGCCAATCAATGCGTCTCTATGGTTACAGACTACAAGACCCTGTGTAGTCGTGTTCCCTTACAGGCTGTATGTGCTCGATAAGCCGAGTTCACACATAGTATTTGGTCAAGATTTTTTTCCGAGAGAGAGTAGCATCTTTTCTGTGTTTTGGACACATTTGGGGACATTTATGAAGTTTGCGCCACTGGCGTACGCCAGGGAGAAGCCGCAGATTTGCACCTTCTCCCTGGCGTATGCTTGCTGTATCCCCCACTTGTCCAATGGGCGAGCAGGGCAGGTACAGCAAGGCGGGGAGGAGGTGCCCCCCTGTAGATTTCTGTGCCCACTGTACGGCAAGGACAGGTCAGGCCTGAATCGGTGGGGCTGTTGGGGGTGGGGCTTCATGTAATACCAGCGTACGAGTTTGCCAGTCTGGTGCACAGATTCTTGCCTTCTCTCTGACATATGCCTGATGGGCAGGGGGAGCCTTCTCCCGCACTCACGGGTGTAAATCATGAGATCTCCCGAGCAGGTGTAGATTTGTTGTCTCTCAGTAAATCCAGGAGGGGAAAAGGGGCGGGGCTTTATTTAAGATAGGCGTTCGAATACGCCATTCCTGATAAATGCCCCCCCCCATGTGTAAACCCAACCCTAAACCTAACAAACCTGTGACTGCAGGATCAGACTACGCACAGACTGGTTTGTAGTCTGTAACCATGGAGACACACAGCTTTACACCAGGCACAAACTGGTGGGAAATTTTAATGAAGATTATTTGCAAAGTTACGATACTTATCATAAGAACGTTGCGTAAATGAAGACCTTTTAGCCGTAAAGCTGCCATTATGGGAGCTGTATAGTCAACAAGCAATAATAAATTAATTGCAACAACAACAAAAAAAATAATAATGTGGACCCCCCCCCCCCCCCCCCAGCAGTATATGATCTGGTAGGGATGGATTGTCCAAGAATCCTATTGTAACTAAACTCCAGCATCACTCTGGCTCCTGTGTCCATTGGTCTTCCGGTGGTCCCTTGGTCTTCCAGTGGTCTTAGTCTCCTGGTGGTTCCTTCTCCCGGTGATCCCTTGGTTTTCCAGTGGTCTTGGTCTTCCGGTGGTCCCTTGGTCTTCCAGTCGTCTTAGTCTCCTGGTGGTTCCTTCTCCCGGTGATCCCTTGGTTTTCCAGTGGTCTTGGTCTTCCGGTGGTCCCTTGGTCTTGGTCTCCTACTCCTAGTGATCCCTTCTCCCGGTGGTAACTTGGTCTCCTGATGGTCCCTCTGTCTCTCGGTGGTCCCTTGGTTTCCCGGTGGTCTTGTTCTCCCGGTGATACCTTGGTCTCCCGGCGGCTGCTCTCATCCACCTATGGACAGGTATTAGTTGGTTTTGGATACAGGACGTGATGGCTGTGCGGGCTGGATGCGTATCGCTCCGGATCTTCGAGGCGTTATTCTTACTCTTGTGGCCTGTCCACCCCGCGACGTATAATATAATAAGATAGCGGCTTTGGTTGATGAATTCTTGGATTCCGGTCTATATGGCTGGTCTATAGACGATTAGGCTTCTAGGGTCATAGGTTGGCTCTCCTCTCCGCCCTCCTGCACCGGGGAGCGGCACTCACAGCTTTCTTCTTCCTCCGCCTGTTTGACTATTGAGAAAAAATATCAAGATTCAGATATTCTATAAAACACCAGAATGTTATGATCTCGCCGGGGTTGTGCCGATCAGCCGTGTCTGATACTTCAGCGCAGCCCCATTTACTTCTAAAGGACAAAGCTGCAATAGCAGACATCTCTGGTGGTGGCTTAGCTCTGTGAGAACAAAAGGATCGAGCATGATAAAATCCATTATGTCTCATCCTTCTCTCCCCGACATCTTTCATTACAGGAGAATCTGATAAACATTAGAAGGTTTAACCTACTGTGTATGGCCTCCTATACCCGGATCATCTAAGCATCCTATAGGATTACACCCCGATCCCCCACAATCATCCTATAGGATCACACCCCGATCCCCCACAATCATCCTATAGGATTACACCTTGATCCCCCACAATCCTATAGGATCACACCCCAATCCCACACAATCATCCTATAGGATTACACCCCGATCCCCCACAATCATCCTATAGGATTACACCCCGATTCCCCACAATCCTATAGGATCACACCCCGATCCCCCACAATCCTCTAAGATCACACCCCGATCCCCCAAAATCCTATAGGATCACACCCCGATCCCCCACAATCCTCTAGGATTACACCCCGATCCCCCACAATCATCCTATAGGATTACACCCCGATCCCCCACAATCCTATAGGATCACACCCCGATCCCCCACAATCCTATAGGATTACACCCCGATCCCCCACAATCCTATAGGATCACACCCCGATCCCCCACAATCCTATAGGATCACACCCCGATCCCCCACAATCATCCTATAGGATTACACCCCGATCCCCCACAATCATCCTATAGGATTACACCCCGATCCCCCACAATCATCCTATAGGATTACACCCCGATCCCCCACAATCATCCTATAGGATTACACCCCGATTCCCCACAATCCTATAGGATCACACCCCGATCCCCCACAATCCTATAGGATCACACCCCGATCCCCCACAATCCTCTAAGATCACACCCCGATCCCCCAAAATCCTATAGGATCATACCCCGATCCCCCACAATCCTCTAGGATTACACCCCGATCCCCCACAATCCTATAGGATTACACCCCGATCCCCCACAATCCTATAGGATTACACCCCGATCCCCCACAATCCTATAGGATCACACCCCGATCCCCCACAATCCTATAGGATTACACCCCGATCCCCCACAATCCTATAGGATTACACCCCGATCCCCCACAATCCTATAGGATCACACCCCGATCCCCCACAATCCTATAGGACTACACCCCGATCCCCCACAATCCTATAGGATCACACCCCGATCGGCTCCGCCATCACTTACTTCTCTGGAAAACCTGCTTGATTCTTGCCGTCAGTTCTTGGCGACATAAGACGCAGATCACAGCGAGCAGCAGGACGGCCGCGGCAGAGACTACAATGTAGATCACCTGTAAATGGTTCCCGACAGGCGACGGCCCCGACAGCAATCTGACCCCTGCAATAAGCAAGATGAGAAAGTCTTCAGGGAGAGATGGCAGCCGTACACTAGAACTCCCAGCATCACCCCGCTCCTTATACAGCCGTACACTACAACTCCCAGCATCACCCCGCTCCTTATACAGCCGTACACTACAACTCCCAGCATCACCCCGCTCCTTATACAGCCGTACACTACAACTCCCAGCATCACCCCGCTCCTTATACAGCCGTACACTACAACTCCCAGCATCACCCCGCTCCTTATACAGCCGTACACTACAACTCCCAGCATCACCCCGCTCCTTATACAGCCGTACACTACAACTCCCAGCATCACCCCGCTCCTTATACAGCCGTACACTACAACTCCCAGCATCACCCCGCTCCTTATACAGCCGTACACTACAACTCCCAGCATCACCCCGCTCCTTATACAGCCGTACACTATAACTCCCAGCATCACCCCGCTCCTTATACAGCCGTACACTACAACTCCCAGCATCACCCCGCTCCTTATACAGCCGTACACTACAACTCCCAGCATCACCCCGCTCCTTATACAGCCGTACACTACAACTCCCAGCATCACCCCGCTCCTTATACAGCCGTACACTACAACTCCCAGCATCACCCCGCTCCTTATACAGCCGTACACTACAACTCCCAGCATCACCCCGCTCCTTATACAGCCGTACACTACAACTCCCAGCATCACCCCGCTCCTTATACAGCCGTACACTACAACTCCCAGCATCACCCCGCTCCTTATACAGCCGTACACTACAACTCCCAGCATCACCCCGCTCCTTATACAGCCGTACACTACAACTCCCAGCATCACCCCGCTCCTTATACAGCCGTACACTACAACTCCCAGCATCACCCCGCTCCTTATACAGCCGTACACTACAACTCCCAGCATCACCCCGCTCCTTATACAGCCGTACACTACAACTCCCAGCATCACCCCGCTCCTTATACAGCCGTACACTACAACTCCCAGCATCACCCCGCTCCTTATACAGCCGTACACTACAACTCCCAGCATCACCCCCGCTCCTTATACAGCCGTACACTACAACTCCCAGCATCACCCCGCTCCTTATACAGCCGTACACTACAACTCCCAGCATCACCCCGCTCCTTATACAGCCGTACACTACAACTCCCAGCATCACCCCGCTCCTTATACAGCCGTACACTACAACTCCCAGCATCACCCCGCTCCTTATACAGCCGTACACTACAACTCCCAGCATCACCCCGCTCCTTATACAGCCGTACACTACAACTCCCAGCATCACCCCGCTCCTTATACAGCCGTACACTACAACTCCCAGCATCACCCCGCTCCTTATACAGCCGTACACTACAACTCCCAGCATCACCCTGCTCCTTATACAGGCCTGTAGTGTGGGGGATGTATATACAGGTAACAGCTGCACTCACCCCGCTCCTTATACAGCCGTACACTACAACTCCCAGCATAACCCCGCTCCTTATACAGCCGTACACTACAACTCCCAGCATCACCCTGCTCCTTATACAGGCCTGTAGTGTGGGGGATGTATATACAGGTAACAGCTGCACTCACCCCATATACCCAATCATATATATATATACACACGAATGACAACCCCCCACCCCCCGTTATACTGTGTTATTATAGGGACCTCGGATGTCCCCGTTATACTGTGTTATTATAGGGACTTACGTGTTGTGGTGGTGGGGACCTCGGATGCCCCCGGTGACTGTGTAACCTTTGTATTATATTCACCACAGACCACATCTGATGTCCGGCTTCCATTAGTGACGATTATTCCTCCAAGGGCCGAACAACTGTGGACAATGTAATGGAGTCAGACGCACAATATACATAACAGCCTCTTACATCAGACTATACAGGGGCTGCCGGGTCCATTGCTGGTGGTACCACATGGACCCACATCTCACCGGCTACCTGGTGCCTTTCTGGGTCCAACATGGGCTCAGGCACAGTCTCTCCTCACCAGACACACTAAGCAGGTCAAGAGAGAACCAGGTTGCACCCTATCACAATGATACATGTACCTGAGCTAGATATGCACAGAACATGCACAGAACACGCACACAATATACATAGAACATGCGCAGAACACGCACACAATATACATAGAACATGCGCAGAACACGCACACAATATACATAGAACATGCGCAGAACACGCACATAACATACACTACCGTTCAAAAGTTTGGGGTCACATTGAAATGTCCTTATTTTTGAAGGAAAAGCGCTGTACTTCTCAATGAAGATAACTTTAAACCAGTCCTAACTTTAAACCAATCCCCTCTATACATTGCTAATGTGGTAACTGACTATTCTAGCTGCAAATGTCTGGTTTTTGGTGCAATATCTACATAGGTGTATAGAGGCCCATTTCCAGCAACTATCACTCCAGTGTTCTAATGGTACAATGTGTTTGCTCATTGGCTCAGAAGGATAATTGATGATTAGAAAACCCTTGTGCAATCATGTTCACACATCTGAAAACAGTCTAGCTCGTTACAGAAGCTACAAAACTGACCTTCCTTTGAGCAGATTGTGTTTCTGGAGCATCACATTTGTGGGGTCAATTAAACGCTCAAAATGGCCAGAAAAAGAGAACTTTCATCTGAAACTCGACAGTCTATTCTTGTTCTTAGAAATGAAGGCTATTCCATGCCAGAAATTGCTAAGAAATTGAAGATTTCCTACAACCGTGTGTACTACTCCCTTCAGAGGACAGCACAAACAGGCTCTAACCAGAGTAGAAAAAGAAGTGGTAGGCCGCATTGCACAACTAAGCAAGAAGATAAGCACATTAGAGTCTCTAGTATGAGAAACAGACGCCTCACAGGTCCCCAACTGGCATCTTCATTACATAGTACCCGCAAAATACCAGTGTCACCATCTACAGGGAAGAGGCGGCTGCCGGATTTTGGGCTTCAGGGCAGAGTGGCAAAGAAAAAGCCATATCTGAGACTGGGCAATAAAAGAAAAAGATTAAGATGGGCAAAAGAACACAGAGATTGGACAGAGGAAGACTGGAAAAAAGGGTTGTGGACGGATGAATCCAAGTTTGAGGTGTTTGGATGACAAAGAAGAAGGTTTGTGAGACGCAGAAGAAATGAGAAGATGCTGGAAGAATGCCTGACGCCATCTGTTATACATGGTGGAGGTCATGTGATGGTCTGGGGTTGGTGCTGGTAAGGTGGGAGATTTGTACAGGGTAAAAGGGATTGTGAATAAGGAAGGCCATCACTCTGCACCGCCATGCCATACCCAGTGGGCAGCGCTTGGTTGGAGCCAATTTCATCCTACAACAGGACAATGACCCTAAACACCTCCAAATTGTGCAAGGACTATTTCCAGCAGAAGCGGCAGCTGGTATTCTATCCTAGGTAATGGAGTGGCCAGCGCAGTCACCAGATCACCACCCCATTGTGGGAGCAGCTGGACCGTATGGTACGCCAGAAGTGCCCATCCAACCAATCCAACTTGTGGGAGCTGCTTCTAGAAGCGTGGGGGGCAATTTCTCCAGCTTACCCCAACAGATTAATAGCTAGAATGCCAAAGGTGGGCAATGCTGGAATTGGTGCAAGAGGAGGATTCTGGGACGGAAGCAAAGTGTGATGGAAGAACAATGTTATTTCACATACAAATCAGTATTTCTAACCTTGTCAGTGTCTTGTCTCTATTTTCTATTCATTTCACAACGTACGGGGGTGAAGAAGTGCGACTTTTCATGGAAAACACTAAATTATTTGGGTGACCCCACACTTT
This sequence comes from Dendropsophus ebraccatus, assembly GCF_027789765.1. NCBI lineage: Eukaryota > Metazoa > Chordata > Amphibia > Anura > Hylidae > Dendropsophus > Dendropsophus ebraccatus. The sequence continues at coordinate 2,422,084 of NC_091465.1, read as the reverse complement.
TGTACGGTAGTGTATATAGAACATGCACAGAACATACATAGAACATATGGAGAACACGGTCCTTACTCTTTCCAAGCTTTACAGGTGTGTTCTGCTCCAGTGTTGAATGTTCCCGGGGGGCATTCATTACAATCTGTAGGAGAAAATCAGAAAATTAGAGTAAGACTTTGGTTCCCTATGAGATGTTGTGTCAGGAAGTGTTGTCATTGGGATATAGGGGGACAGAGCGGATCTTTTAGGATAATAAAGAGCAGATCCTGTAGAGCAGTAGAGAGCAGATCCTGTAGAGCAGTAGAGAGAGGATCCTGTAGAGCAGTAGAGAGCGGATCCTGTAAAGCAGTAGAGAGCGGATCCTGTAGAGCAGTAGAGAGAGGATCCTGTAGAGCAGTAAAGAACGGATCCTGTAGAGCAGTAAAGAGCGGATCCTGTAGAGCAGTAGAGAGCGGATCCTGTAAAGCAGTAGAGAGCGGATCCTGTAGAGCAGTAAAGAGCGGATCCTGTAGAGCAGTAAAGAATGGATCCTGTAGAGCAGTAGAGAGCGGATCCTGTAGAGCAGTAAAGAGCGGATCCTGTAGAGCAGTAGAGAGCGGATCCTGTAAAGCAGTAGAGAGCGGATCCTGTAGAGCAGTAGAGAGCGGATCCTGTAGAGCAGTAAAGAGCGGATCCTGTAGAGCAGTAAAGAGCGGATCCTGTAGAGCAGTAAAGAATGGATCCTGTAAAGCAGTAGAGAGCGGATCCTGCAGAGCAGTAGAGAGAGGATGCTGTAGAGCAGTAGAGAGCGGATCCTGTAGAGCAGTAGAGAGCGGATCCTGTAAAGCAGTAGAGAGCGGATCCTGTAGAGCAGTAGAGAGCAGATCCTGTAGAGCAGTAAAGAACGGATCCTGTAGAGCAGTAAAAAGCGGATCCTGTAGAGCAGTAAAGAGCGGATCCTGTAGAGCAGTAGAGAGCGGATCCTGTAAAGCAGTAGAGAGCGGATCCTGTAGAGCAGTAAAGAGCAGATCCTGTAGAGCAGTAAAGAATGGATCCTGTAGAGCAGTAGAGAGCGGATCCTGTAGAGCAGTAGAGAGCGGATCCTGTAAAGCAGTAGAGAGCGGATCCTGTAGAGCAGTAGAGAGCGGATCCTGTAGAGCAGTAAAGAGCGGATCCTGTAGAGCAGTAAAGAATGGATCCTGTAAAGCAGTAGAGAGCGGATCCTGCAGAGCAGTAGAGAGAGGATCCTGTAAAGCAGTAGAGAGCGGATCCTGTAGAGCAGTAGAGAGCGGATCCTGCAGAGCAGTAGAGAGCGGATCCTGTAGAGCAGTAGAGAGCGGATCCTGTAAAGCAGTAGAGAGCGGATCCTGCAGAGCAGTAGAGAGCGGATCCTGCAGAGCAGTAGAGAGCGGATCCTGCAGAGCAGTAGAAAGCGGATCCTGTAGAGCAGTAGAAAGCGGATCCTGTAGAGCAGTAGAGAGCGGATCCTGTAGAGCAGTAAAGAATGGATCCTGTAGAGCAGTAGAGAGCGGATCCTGTAGAGCAGTAAAGAGCGGATCCTGTAGAGCAGTAGAGAGCAGATTCTGTAGAGTAGTAGAGAGCGGATCCTGTCGAGCAGTAAACAGTGGATCTTGTAGAGTAGTAGAGAGCGGATCTTGTAGTATGAGGGTCTTACTTTGTCCCACCAGCTCCTCCCCGGCAGAGCAGCGGTCAGTTTCGCACTGTGAGCACTTATCGTCCGTACATCTCATCCCCGGCATACAGGTGCACGCAGCGTTCCTTGTGGGCGTGCACCTCTCTACATAATGGAATATTCCTTAAAAAAATGGGAAAATAAAAAGAAAATTGTGTTCTGTCCCAAAATATTATCCTGTATACATAACACTGAATGGTCCCAGGAGGCACCGGATGAAGAGAGATACTCGCCCTGATCACAGATCATCTATCTATCTATCTATCTATCTATCTATCTATCTATCTATCTATCTCCTATCTATCTATCTATCTATCTATCTATCTATCTATCTATCTCCTATCTATCTATCTCCTATCTATCTCCTATCTATCTATCTATCTATCTATCTATCTCCTATCTATCTCCTATCTATCTATCTATCTATCTATCTATCTATCTATCTATCTATCTATCTATCTATCTTCTATCTATCTATCTATCTATCTATCTATCTATCTATCTCCTATCTATCTCCTATCTATCTATCTATCTATCTATCTATCTATCTATCTGTCTATCTCCTATCTATCTATCTATCTCCTATCTATCTATCTATCTATCTATCTATCTGTCTATCTATCTCCTATCTATCTATCATCTATCTATCTATCTATCTATCTATCTATCTATCTCCTATCTATCTATCTATCTATCTATCTATCTATCTATCTCCTATCTATCTATCTATCTATCTATCTATCTATCTATCTATCTATCTCCTATCTATCTATCTATCAATCTATCTATCTATCTATCTCCTATCTATCTATCTATCTATCTATCTATCTATCTCCTATCTATCTATCTATCTATCTATCTATCTCCTATCTATCTATCTATCTATCTATCTATCTATCTATCTATCTCCTATCCATCTATCTATCTATCTATCTATCTATCTATCTCCTATCTATCTATCTATCTATCTATCTATCTATCTATCTATCTATCTGTCTATCTATCTATCTATCTCCTATCTATCTATCTATCTATCTATCTATCTATCTATCATCTATCTATCTATCTCCTATCTATCTCCTATCTCCTATCTATCTATCTCCTATCTATCATCTATCTATCTATCTATCTATCTATCTATCTATCTATCTATCTATCTCCTATCCATCTATCTATCTATCTATCTATCTATCTATCTATCTATCTATCTCCTATCTATCATCTATCTATCTATCTATCTATCTATCTATCTATCTATCTCCTATCTATCTATCTATCTATCTATCTATCTATCTTCTATCTATCTATCTATCTATCTCCTATCTATCTATCTATCTATCTATCTATCTATCTATCTATCTCCTATCTATCTATCTATCTATCTATCTATCTATCTATCATCTATCTATCTATCTATCTATCTATCTATCTATCTATCTCCTATCTATCTCCTATCTATCTATCTATCTATCTATCTATCTATCTATCTATCTATCTCCTATCTATCTATCTATCTATCTATCTATCTATCTATCTATCTATCTATCTATCTCCTATCTCCTATCTATCTCCTATCTATCTATCTCCTATCTATCTATCTATCTATCTATCTATCTATCTATCTCCTATCTATCTATCTATCTATCTATCTATCTCCTATCTATCTATCTATCTATCTATCTATCTATCTATCTATCTATCTTTCTAATTCATATCTATCTATCTATCTATCTATCTATCTATCTATCTCCTATCTATCTATCTCCTATCTATCTATCTGTCTATCTATCTATTAATCTATCTCCTATCTATCTATCTATCTATCTATCTATCTAATTCATATCTATCTATTTACCTTTAAAGGAGAAGTCCGGCAAAAGTTTTTATTAAAGTATTGTATTGCCCCCCAAAAGTTATACACATCCCCAATATAGACTTATTACCGGAAATGCTTATAAAGTGCTTTTTTTCCCTGCACTTACTACTGCATCAAGGCTTCACTTCCTGGATAACATGGTGATGTCACTTCCTGGATAACATGGTGATGTCACTTCCTGGATAACATGGTGATGTCACTTCCTGGATACCGCGGTGATGTCACGTCTCCCAGAGCTGTGCGGGCTGTGGCTGCTGGAGAGGATGATGGCAGGGGGACACTGAGGGACACAGGGCACTGGAGGGACACTGAGCATCCGTCTGGCCTCACCCTCTCCAGCAGCCACAGCCCGTACAGCTCTGGGAGTCGTGACATCACCGTGGTATCCAGGAAGTGACATCACCATGTTATCCAGGAAGTGACATCACCAGGTTATCCAGGAAGTGACATCACCAGGTTATCCAGGAAGTGACATCACCATGTTATCCAGGAAGTGAGGCCTTGATGCAGTAGTAAGTGCAGGGAAAAAGCACTTTATAAGCATTTCCCATAATAAGTCTATATTGGGGATTTATATAACTTTTGGGGGGGCAATACAATACTTTAATAAAATGTCCGCCCAACTTCTTTAAAAACATGACTGCTCTCTGGGATAAACAGCATCTAGAGGTTGTGGTATTGCAGTTCTGTTCCAGTTTACTTCAATAGTGATAAGCTGCAGTAACGACCACAGCCATGGGGGGGCGTCTTATTTGTTTATTCCTGGACAATCCTGATTGTGGGACTCTCAGAACATAATGAGTAATCCTTGTATGATGGAGCTGGAATACCCCTATATATAACCTCACTCCAGGACAACCAAGAACCATGAATAATATTGTTGTTTATAAGGAAACCCTAACCTAGAACTGTGGGGAAACCCGGAGGCCTCTCTGCCTGTGCGGCAGTCACTTCCTCTTTTCGGCAGTTGATGTGCTTGGTGACAGCTCACACTTTATTGCTTCATCTCTGGTAAATTCCCATGAGTTTAGGGACGGCGGGGGGGGGGATCCCCCTCATAATAACTTGCACATAATGAAGAGTCACTTGCACAATCAAGGGTTGAAGTTTTTTTTCCCAATGTGTAATATCAGAGCAATGTTAACTCTCTGCTCTCCTGTTTACACTACAACACGTCATCACTTTGTATGTGACATGAAACCAAAGACCGGACCGGTCAGTGCTGGGCTATAAAGTCACCGCGCCCGGTCCCCTCATCCCTGGTCCTGTCATGTGCTGCACCGCACTGCAGTCACGCTATCAGCACTTCATTAAAATGTATGCACGCTATCAGCACTAGGAATTGCAGTGCTCTTATATACCATGTATTACGGTAATAGCCAGGCCTAGTTAGTTCCAGGCTTCAGAATGTGCCAGGACCATCATAGGGTAACACCTACATAAGACTAAAGAATGTCAACTCTTAACCCCTTCAGATCCATTCACCCACTGTTAACCCCTTCACATCCACTACAATCTAATTCATATACTGTTAACCCCTTCAGCTCCAGGAATATTTTTTTTTCTAACTATACGTAAAACAATCCTAAAATTTTAAAGTGCTGCGGAATCTGTTGGTGCTATATAAAAAAAAAATTATTGTTATTATTATTATTATTTTAATTAACACCTATAAGAAAATAAATGTGTTTTGCGCCATTCCTGCACGTATAACCGCCTTAGGGTAGCTTTACATTACCGGATTCGCAGCGGATTTCACGCTGCCAGTTTGCAGTGAGATTTGCTGTGAATCCTTGTACTGAGAAGGTCAATGGGGTTCCGCTTCTTGTGATGCATTAAATTTCGCCACATAATATTTAACACCTGAAAACCCGGCTCATTGTCATTTATTTCTCTCATTTGTCTTATAGAAGAATCATTGTTACTGTAGGAATTCGGAGTAATGTGATGGGAAAGTGTCTATATGGGGCTATATGTCGCACTATTTATATCCCAATAAAATCACGAAATCAAATTGTTATCCAATCTCGTTACCATATCCTAGTAGAGCGCTCACTCTCGTACAGATTCTGTGATTTTCAGACATTTTTACTGTAGGAATTTACAGTAATGTGATGGTAAAATGTGTATTTGTAAATACCTACAGTAAAAATGTCTGAAAATCACAGAACCTGTAGAACAGTAACCGCTCTTCTAGGATATGGTAACGAGATTGGATAACAATTTGATTTCATGATTTTATTGGACCTAAAAAATGCGACATAGAGCCCCAAATAGACATTTTCCCATTTACATTACCCCAAATCTCTACAGTAAAAATGTCTGAAAATCACAGAATCTGTACGAGAGTAAGCGCTCTTCTAGGATATGGTAACGATATTGGATAACAATTTGATTTCGTGATTTTATTGGGATATAAATAGTGCGACATATAACCCCAAATAGACACTTTCCCATCACATTACTCCGAATCCGTACAGTAACAATGATTCTTCTATAAGACAAATGAGAGAAATAAATTACAATGAGCCGGGTTTTCAGGTGTTAAATATTATGTGGCGAAATTTAATGCATCACAAGAAGCGGAACCCCATTGACCTTCTCAGTACAAGGATTCACAGCAAATCTCACTGCAAACTGGCAGCGTGAAATCCGCTGCGAATCCGGTAATGTAAAGCTACCCTAAGGCGGTTATACGTGCAGGAATGGCGCAAAACACATTTATTTTCTTATAGGTGTTAATTAAAATAATAATAATAATAATAATAAATATAATAATAATAACAATATTTTTTTTTTTTATATAGCACGAACAGATTCCGCAGCACTTTAAAATTTTAGGATTGTTTTACGTATAGTTAGAAAAAAATAAAATATTCCCGGAGCTGAAGGGGTTAACAGTATATTAATTAGATTGTAGTGGATGTGAAGGGGTTAACAGTGGGTGAATGGATCTGAAGGGGTTAAGAGTTGACATTCTTTAGTCTTATGTAGGTGTTACCCTATGATGGTCCTGGCACATTCTGAAGCCTGGAACTAACTAGTCCTGGCTATTACCGTAATACATGGTATATAAGAGCACTGCAATTCCTAGTGCTGATAGTGTGCATACATTTTTGTGAAGTGCTGATAGCGTGACTGCAGTTGCACCGCGCCCGGTCCCCTCATCCCCGTCCCTGGTCCTGTCATGTGCTGCACAGTAGTGGATTATAATAAGGGCGTTTCGGGCGGCAGCCCGGGGCCCTGAGCTCCTGGGGGGCCCATGACCACCCAAAAAGACTTATACTTTCAGTGGTGTACTGTCTCCTGTTTTTCTATGGCAATTTTGCACAAATCAGGACATCATGATATTATCTGTCCTGTACTATGAACGCCAGGCTAGTGCTGCCATAGTTACAGTGGGGTGGGGGGGGCCCAGGCTTGGTGAACAGCCCGGGGCCTATGGTAAAGTTAATCCGCCCCTTGTGCTGCACCGCGCCCGGTCCCCTCATCCCCGTCCCTGGTCCTGTCATGTGCTCTGTGTGTGGTGCTCTCACATTACATCTCACTATGGTCAGACTCTCCTAACCTAACCCTACTCTCTTTCCTAACCCGACTCTATCCTACTCTCTATCTTAACCCGAGTCTATACTACTCTCTGTCCTAACCCGAGTCTATACTACTCTCTGTCCTAACCTAACCTTACTCTCTATCCTAACCTAACCCGACTCTCTATCCTAACCCGACTCTATCCTACTCTCTATCCTAACCTAACCTGACTCTATCCTACTCTCTATCCTAACCTAACCCTACTCTCTATCCTAACCTAACCCGACTCTCTTTCCTAACCCGACTCTATCCTACTCTCTATCCTAACCTAACCCGACTCTATCCTACTCTCTATCCTAACCTAACCCAACTCTATCCTACTCTCTACCTGCCCTCACACACAGACTGCTTCTGGTGGCCGCCCTCACACAGACTGCTTCTGGTGGCCGCCCTCACACAGACTGCTTCTCGTGGCCACCCTCACACAGGCTGCTTCTGGTGGCCGCCCTCACACAGACTGCTTCTGGTGGCCACCCTCACACAGACTGCTTCTCGTGGCCGCCCTCACACACAGACTGCTTCTCATGGCTGCCCTCACACAGACTGCTTCTCGTGGCCGCCCTCACACAGACTGCTTCTGGTGGCCGCCCTCACACAGACTGCTTCTCGTGGCCACCCTCACACAGGCTGCTTCTGGTGGCCGCCCTCACACAGACTGCTTCTGGTGGCCGCCCTCACACAGACTGCTTCTCGTGGCCGCCCTCACACAGACTGATTCTGGTGGCCGCCCTCACACAGACTGCTTCTCGTGGCCGCCCTCACACACAGACTGCTTCTCATGGCTGCCCTCACACAGACTGCTTCTCGTGGCCGCCCTCACACAGACTGCTTCTGGTGGCCGCCCTCACACAGACTGCTTCTCGTGGCCACCCTCACACAGGCTGCTTCTGGTGGCCGCCCTCACACAGACTGCTTCTCGTGGCCACCCTCACACAGGCTGCTTCTGGTGGCCGCCCTCACACAGACTGGTTCTGGTGGCCGCCCTCACACAGACTGCTTCTCGTGGCCGCCCTCACACAGACTGCTTCTCGTGGCCGCCCTCACACAGACTGCTTCTCGTGGCCGCCCACACACACAGACTGCTTCTCGTGGCCGCCCACACACACAGACTGCTTGTCACTGCCCTTCTTGCATCTCATGCCTCCTTTCCTGTTACCCGCATCACAGCAGTCTCATCCTCCTTGTCTCCGGTGCTGGGCTGTTACACTTACAGGACAGTTTATGATATCAAAAGATTGTGCAAGAGCAGCTCGGGAATGCAGAGTGATTTCAGCTCTGAAGTCTGCACAATTGTCTGCTTGAATAGGGCAGATCACCGCAGGGATGAGGTGACCTCTTACCTTCGCAGCGTTGACAGTGCTGACAGAACGGCTTATCATTCGGCTTGTCTGTGTAGCCTGTGACAGGACATGGGATGCATCGGCCACATTTTTTAGAAAGCAAATAGCCTGTGGGGTGGGGGTGGGGATATGGTTACTAAATGATCAATACACAAAATATATAACAAAGAAGACTTCAGCACATACAAATAGTACACGGTGTATAGCTGTACCACATCTCACAGGGTAACCCTACACATAGATTCTGGCGGCTGCTGTATCCCTTCATACACCAGTGGACGACAAGCCGCTGCCAGACTCCTAAATCCAACATGTCAGAAAGCCCCCATACACATCTGCCTGCCAGCATGGGTATATGTATGTATGTGGGTGTGTGTGTATATATATATATATATATATATATATATATATGTGTGTGTGTGTGTATATGAGGACATCAGTGAGTGAGGCCAGAATGGCTGTGGTTTCCCCCTCCTCTTATCACCCATCCCCCTCCTCTTATCACCCATCCACCTCCTCTTATCACCCATCCACCTCCTCTTATCATCCTCCTTCATGTGTTTCCCTTTCATGTGAAAGAAACAGAACAATTCCTGCTGCAGAAATCCCCTAAATATAGAGATTTATTGTCCGCTGAAACACCGAAACTTCCAGACAGCGGAGCCGGCCGGGGGTGAGGGCTATCCCTTCCTATACCTGTACATAGCTACAATGGGATCCAGTATAGGCAATGCTCTGTGAGCTCCAGACTGATACATTGTACATAGCTAGTCCTGCTCTCAGCTGTATCCAGTGTAGACAATGCTCTGTGAGCTCCAGACTGATACATTGTACATAGCTAGTCCTGCTCTCAGCTGTATCCAGTGTAGACAATGCTCTGTGAGCTCCAGACTGATACATTGTACATAGCTAGTTCTGCTCTCATCTGTATCCAGTGTAGACAATGCTCTGTGAGCTCCAGACTGATACATTGTACATAGCTAGTCCTGCTCTCATCTCTATCCAGTGTAGACAATGCTCTGTGAGCTCCAGACTGATACATTGTACATAGCTAGTCCTGCTTTCAGCTGTGTCCAGTGTAGACAATGCTCTGTGAGCTCCAGACTGATACATTGTATACGGCTAGTCCTGCTCCCAGCTGTATCCAGTGTAGACAATGCTCTGTGAGCTCCAGACTGATACATTGTATACGGCTAGTCCTGCTCCCAGCTGTATCCAGTGTAGACAATGCTCTGTGAGCTCCAGACTGATACATTGTATACGGCTAGTCCCGCTCCCAGATGTATCCAGTGTAGGCAATGCTCTGTGAGCTCTGTGAGCCTGATACATTATACATCAGTGATGACCTGACTGAACCCTACACATTTTGGGGAGTCAATGATGCATGCCACTCACCGGGGTTACACTGCACACAGCAGCCCTGCCGGACCTGATGGCAGCCATTGCAGAGTACAGGCTGTATGCAGAGGATGTGGAGGAGGCCGGATAGCAGGGTCAGGCTCGCTGCGTCCATCCTGAGCGCTCACCAATCTCACAGGTTGCTGCTCCGATGATCTGAAAATATCACTTCAAGGCTGAAATAAAACCTACAAAAAAAAATAAAACGACAAATAAGTTTTTTACAATCCTGGAGACATTGGTGAGTGCCGATCACGTTACCGCTCACCCGGATAGACAGCTCCCCCACCCCCCGTGCTGCTTCCTCTACAAAAAGAGGATCTGCAGCAGCTGAGGTGAGTGTAACAATAAGGGAGCAAGCGCTCAAGGAGTACAACACTATCAGGTGACGTCCAGTAATCTTATAATGTAACGGGGGGTGGGGGGTGGGGGGGGGGTCATATAGAAGATCAGTGTATTATAAAGGGGAACTCCACCTGAGCCTGGATTCAGCTCTCATCAATCCCACAACTCTCTGCTTCACTATAATTCATCAGGGATCGGAGATTCACAGAAGAGGAAGAGAAGCAGGATGTCAGCCGAACCACAAACTGCAGGTGGAGACCGTGCTGCAAAGCCTGCGGAGCTCTGACCGCCCAATGCTGCTGTACAGGACAGCTGTGGGGGCAGACTGTGGCCCATGGAGGGCGGGGGGGGGGGGGGGGGGGGCAGTCCTTAGCTGCTCTCCCCCCGGCTGTAATTGTAGAAATACACAGGTGTAGAATAGGAAAGGGTTAAACCTTCTTCTGAATCTTAAATTAGACAGGCTGCCTTGTTTGTAGTTGTCAATTGTCAGTGATTATTATTATTTTATCGGGATGATTCACCTTCTATCTATGTGGAAATGTACAATACACACCCCGGGGGTGACGCATGCTGAGTGCTGGATGGCGCTCTCACTCTCTCTGCCCTTCTCTCGCTCCCCGCCCTTCTCTTGCTCCCTGCCCTTCTCTCCCTCCCTTCCTTCTCTCCCTCCCTGCCCTTCTCTCCCTCCCCGCCCTTCTCTCCCTCCCTGCCCTTCTCTCCCTCCCTTCCTTCTCTCCCTCCCTGCCCTTCTCTCCCTCCCCGCCCTTCTCTCCCTCCCTGCCCTTCTCTCCCTCCCTGCCCTTCTCTCCCTCCCCGCCCTTCTCTTGCTCCCCTTCCTTCTCTTGCTCCCTGCCCTTCTCTCGCTCCCCGCCCTTCTCTTGCTCCCTGCCCTTCTCTCCCTCCCCGCCCTTCTCTCCCTCCCCGCCCTTCTCTCGCTCCCCGCCCTTCTCTCCCTCCCTGCCCTTCTCTCCCTCCCCGCCCTTCTCTTGCTCCCCTTCCTTCTCTCGCTCCCCGCCCTTCTCTCCCTCCCTGACCTTCTCTCCCTCCCCGCCCTTCTCTTGCTCCCCTTCCTTCTCTTGCTCCCTGCCCTTCTCTCGCTCCCCGCCCTTCTCTTGCTCCCTGCCCTTCTCTCCCTTCCCGCCCTTCTCTCCCTCCCTGCCCTTCTCTCCCTTCCCGCCCTTCTCTTGCTCCCCTTCCTTCTCTCCCTCCCTGCCCTTCTCTCGCTCCCCGCCCTTCTGTCCCTCCCTGCCCTTCTCACCCTTCCCTCCCTTCTTTTGCTCCCCTCCCTTCTCTCCCTCCCTGCCCTTCTGTCCCTCCCCGCCCTTCTCTCGCTCCCTGTGCTGTTTGCCCTTATCTCGCTCCCTGCCCTTCTCTCCCTCCCTGCCCTTCTCTCTCTCTCTCCCTGCCCTTCTCTCCCTTCCTGCCCTTCTCTCCCTTCCCGCCCTTCTCTCTCTCCCTGCCCTTCTCTTGCTCCCTGTGCTGTTTTCCCTTTTCTCGCTCCCTGCCCTTCTCTCCCTTCCCGCCCTTTTCTTGCTCCCCGCCCTTCTCTCCCTCCCTGCCCTTCTCTCCATTCCCTTGCTCCTCTTCCTTCTCTCCCTCCCTTCCTTCTCTCCCTCCCTTCCTTCTCTCCCTCCCTGCCCTTCTCTTGCTCCCCGCCCTTCTCTCCCTTCCCGCCCTTCTCTCCCTCCCTTCCTTCTCTCCCTCCCTGCCCTTCTCTTGCTCCCCGCCCTTCTCTCCCTTCCCGCCCTTCTCTTGCTCCCCGCCCTTCTCTCCCTCCCCACCCTTCTCTCGCTCCCTGCCCTTCTCTTGCTCCCTGTGCTGTTTGCCCTTTTCTCGCTCCCTGCCCTTCTCTCCCTTCCCGCCCTTTTCTTGCTCCTCTTCCTTCTCTCCCTTCCCGCCCTTCTCTCGCTCCCCGCCCTTCTCTCCCTCCCTGCCCTTCTCTCCCTTCCCTTGCTCCCCTTCCTTCTCTCCCTCCCTTCCTTCTCTCCCTCCCTTCCTTCTCTCCCTCCCTGCCCTTCTCTTGCTCCCCGCCCTTCTCTCGCTCCCCGCCCTTCTCTCTCTCCCTGCCCTTCTCTCCCTTCCCGCCCTTCTCTATCTCCCTGCCCTTCTCTCCCTCCCCGCCCTTCTCTCGCTCCCTGCCCTTCTCTCGCTCCCTGTGCTGTTTTCCCTTATCTCACTCCCTGCCCTTCTCTCCCTCCCCGCCCTTCTCTTCCTCCCTGTGCTGCTTGCCCTTATCTCGCTCCCTGCACTTCTCTCTCTTCCTGCCCTTCTCTCGCTCCATGCCCTTCTCTCCCTTCCCTCGCTCCCTGCCCTTCCTTCTCCCCCTCCCCTTCCTTCTCTCCCTCCCCGCCCTTCTCTCCCTCCCCACCCTTCTCTCCCTCCCCACCCTTCTCTCGCTCCCCGCCCTTCTCTCTCTCCCCGCCCTTCTCTCTCTCCCTGCCCTTCTCTCTCTCCCTGCCCTTCTCTCGCTCCCCGCCCTTCTTCTCTCTCCCCGCCCTTCTCTCCCTCCCCTTCCTTCTCTCCCTCCCCGCCCTTCTCTCGCTCCCCGCCATTCTCTCTCCCCGCCCTTCTCTCTCTCCCTGCCCTTCTCTCGCTCCCTGCCCTTCTCCTCTCTCCCCGCCCTTCTCTCCCTCCCCTTCCTTCTCTCCCTCCCCGCCCTTCTCTCTCTCCCCGCCCTTCTCTCTCTCCCCGCCCTTCTCTCTCTCCCTGCCCTTCTCTCCCTCCCCGCCATTCTCTCCCTCCCTGTGCTGTTTGCCCTTATCTCACTCCCTGCACTTCTCTTGCTCCCTGCTCTTCTCTTGCTCCCTGCTCTTCTCTCTCTTCCTGCCCTTCTCTCTCTCCCTGCCATTCTCTCCCTCCCCGCCCTTCTCTCGCTCCCCGCCCTTCTCTCTCTCCCTGCCCTTCTCTCTTTCCCTGCCCTTCTCTCGCTCCCCGCCCTTCTCTCTCTTCCTGCCCTTCTCTCTCTCCCTGCCCTTCTCTCACTCCCTGCCATTCTCTCCCTCCCTGTGCTGTTTGCCCTTATCTCACTCCCTGCACTTCTCTCTCTCCCTGCTCTTCTCTTGCTCCCTGCTCTTCTCTCGCTCCCCGCCCTTCTCTCTCTCCCTGCTCTTCTCTCTCTCCTTGCCCTTCTCTCACTCCCTGCCATTCTCTCCCTCCCTGTGCTGTTTGCCCTTATCTCACTCCCTGCACTTCTCTCTCTCCCCGCCCTTCTCTCTCTCCCTGCCCTTCTCTCCCTCCCCGCCCTTCTCTCCCTCCCTGCCCTTCTCTCTCTCCCTGCCCTTCTCTCCCTCCCTGCCCTTCTCTCTCTCCCTGCCCTTCTCTCCCTCCCGCCCTTC